>NC_069504.1:976914469-977087320 GCF_027579735.1 Bombina bombina
AATGTTATCAAGCAGCATTTGCAGCATCTGAAACTTTGTGGAGCAGGCTTGCAGAAATGAGCCTTCAAACACACGTTTAAAAAGCAGTTCTTGCTTCTTAATTCACATCCTCTGAGGTGACAGAGATAAATCAACCTGAATTTGCTTGAACATGATGATTGACAGGCCCTGCTCTCATGCAACTGGCTGTGCTGAAGCAGGGGATGAAATTGCACAAGATAGATTTTGTGCAATCCTAAATCTTACTAAATTATGCTGCATCACTGGAGGCAATTCCGGGTGGAGAGGTTCTCTTCTAATCTCTTCTAATCTTGCTTTAAAGTAGTACAAATTTCAGGAAGGTGCACACAGAGGGAAAGACAGTATGTAGGGGTGGTTATGTCTCCTCCAGGACCCCTGTAGTGATATCAGTAGCTATAAACATAATTGCCAACTGTCCCTAATTTCCAGGGACAATCCCTGGATTTTGTTGTATGTCCCTGTTTTTTTGTCTCTGGAAATGTCCCCTCCAGAAAATTATGAGAGCTGCGAGCAGAGCTGGGGCAAGCTGCTGGTGAATCTGTGCATGCAGCAAGCACTCTCTTTGATCACTCAGAGCAGGTCTGGGCAGGGACTCCTTGCTGCACATTCTCTGAGTGATCGATGTTTAAACTGCCACAGATCAGAAGAAAAACTCTTACAAAGAGCTCCTCCATATTAGGTAAGGAGTGTTGTAAATGATTAGGGTTTACTTGGCTACTACTGTAGATAATTATACTGTTATTATCAAATTGGTGTGTTTTGATTGCAGATTTCAGTGGGCGGAGCAGTTGAACAGAAGGTTGGCAATGCTGCTGCTTGCTTGCTCTGCTGCAAAGTGTCCCTGGATTTATTTTCTTAAAATGTTGGCAACTATGCATAAATTCCCACATTCATTATATACTAATAGATCCCCTCCCCCTGTCTGTAGACCAAACAGAAGGCAATGCAGGCTGATAGAAGGAGGAGGAGGGAAGACATGACCTCTCCCCTGATCTGCTGAACATCACATTCAGTTGCAGGGAAGAGTGATTGCTGGCAGGAAAACAAAGCAGAGGAATGCAGTGACTAAGAGCAGCAGACAAGCCAGCTCTACAACTTGCATACACAAAAAGTGTCCCAGCATTAAAGGGACAGTATACACTCATTTTCATATAACTGCATGTAATAGACACTACTATAAAGAATAAGATGCACAGATACTGATATAAAAATCCAGTATAAAACTGTTTAAAAACGTACTTAGAAGCTCTCAGTTTAGCTCTTTTGAAAAGGTAGCTGGAAATGTATTAGAAAACATATTACAGGTCAAGAGAATAAAACAGAATAATTAATAAATTGCATCGCTGGAATGAGTCTAAAATCTTCCCTAAAAATATTCTAACAATACTGAATACTGTCCATCAAATGCCTGGACCAACCTCCATTAATCAATTTTTTGTTGTTGTTTTTTTTAGAGCCATTTAACTCAAATTTGTGAGTGTGAAAATATTAGTGCTTTTGAGCACTAACAAGGCTCAAGTTAAATCAAAGCACTCTTATATTGTCTCATATTACAAGTTAAAAGTAAAACGTTTTGCTCAAGTGATAGGCTCAGGTGCGTTAACATATGGATGTCGGATAGCACAGCTGCACTAACTCCCTCTCCCCGTAGACTTATATGGAGTGTGCTACAAAACCCTGTTCTGGCGTTTATTCGAATGCTAATGCGAAGGTTCACTAAAGCTGGAGGTGCATCTGAGCCCTTTCCAGTCAAACACCTTGTCATTTATTATATCCCTTTAAAACATATACAGTATATATATATATAATAAACAATGAGCTGGCACAAGATTAAACACTGAATTTACAAAAGAGCAATTAGTGCCAGCTCATTGCTTTTTGGATTATGGATTTAACTTGCAGGCACCCTGGCCCAAGATTTAAAAACATTCTCTTCTGCGTAAAGAACAACAATGCTATTTCAACTATTTCTATTAAAAAAGCAAAGAAATGGTGTTAACATTGTTTTAAAAGAATAAAGTATATGACAAGGTGTTTGACTGGGAAGGGCTTAAAGGTGTGTGTGTGTGTGTGTGTATGTATACATGTGTATATATGTATGAATACACATACATACATAATATACATGCACACATACAAATACCTATATATATATATATATATATATATATATATATTTATATATATATATATATATATATATATATATAAAATTTTATATATATACTGTATATATATATATATATATATATACAGTTGTATGCAAAAGTTTAGGCACCCCTGAGTTCCATGAGTTTCATTTATAAATAATTGAGTGTTTGGATCAGCAATTTCATTTTGATCTATCAAATAACTGAATATTTCAGTAGTGAAATGACGTTTATTGGATTAACAGAAAATGTGCAATATGCATCAAAATGAAATTAGACAGGTGCATAAATTTGGGTACCCCAACAGAAATAATCCATCAGTATTTAGTAGAGCCTCCTTTAGCAGAATCAACAGCCTCTAGATGCTTCCTATAGCCTGCAATGAGTGTTTGGATTCTGGATGAAAGTATTTTGGACCATTCCTCCTTGCAAAACATCTCCAGTTCAGTTAGGTTTGATGGTTGCCGAGCATGGACAGCTTGCTTCTAATCACCCCAAAGATTTTCAATACTATTCAGGTGGGGACTGGGATGGCCATTCCAGAACAATGTACTTGTTACTCTGCATAAATGCCAGAGTAGATTTTGAGCAGTGTTTTGGGTCGTTTTCTTGTTGAAATATCCAGCCCCAGCGTAACTTCAACTTTGTGACTGATTCCTCAGCATTATTCTCAAGTATCTGCTGATATTGAGTGGAATCCATGCAATCCTCAACTTTAACAAGATTCCCAGTACCGGCACTGGCCACACAGCCCCACAGCATGATGGAACATTCACCAAATGTTACTGTGGGTAGCAAGTGTTTGTCTTGGAACGCTGTGCTCTTTTGCCGCCATGCATAATGCCCCTTGTTATGACAAAATAACTCAATCTTTGTTTAATCAGTCCACAGCACCTTCTTCCAAAATGAAGCTGGCTTGTCCAAATGTGCATTTGCATACCTCAAGCGACTCTGTTTGTGGCGTGTGTGCAGAAAAGGCTTCTTCCGCATCACTCTCCCATACAGCTTCTTCTTGTGCAATGACACCAACTGCAGCAAGAGGGTGTTGTGGGTCTTTGGAGGTGGTCTGTGGGCTGTTTTGGACCATTTTTACCATCCTTTGCCTTTGCCTCTCCGATATTTTACTGAGCCTGACACTTCTAACCTTAACAAGAACTGTGCCTGTGGTCTTCCATTTCCTCACTATGTTCCTCACAGTGGACACTGACAGCTTAAATCTTTGTGATAGCTTTCTGTAGCCTTCCCCTAAACCATAATGTTGAACAATATTTGTTTTCAGATCACTTGAGAGTTGTTTTGAGGGCCCCATGTTGCCATTCTTCAGAGGAGAGTCAAAGAGAACAACAACTTGCAATTGGCCACCTTAAATACCCTTTCTCATGATTGGATGCACCTGTCTATGAAGTTCAAGGCTTAATGGGCTCACCAAACCAATTGTGTGTTCCAATTAATCAGTGCTAGGTAGTTACAGGTATTTAAATCAACAAAATGACAAGGGTGCCCAAATTTATGCATCTGTCTAATTTCGTTTTGATGCATATTACATTTTCTGTTAATCCAATAAACCTCATTTCACTACTGAGATATTACTGTGTCCTTCGGTTATTTGATAGATCAAAATGAAATTGTTGATCCAAACACCCAATTATATATAAATTAAAATCATGGAAATTGTCAGGGGTGCCTAAACTTTTGCATACAACTGTATATAATTTGCCTTTCTACATTTTTTCAGGGACCTCACTATACTAATGAGACCTTCTAGAGAGCTTTAGATCATCGTGCCCCTTATGTCTCTCTCTTAAGATCTTTTATCAGTTTTGCATCATCAATCATGATTGGAAAAGCATTCTTTGCAAAACCAGTGGGCATACTAGGTAATTTATGTGTGAATATTATTGTGTATATATACATATTTATTAGATGGAGATTAGAAATATATGTTTGGTTAAATACTGGTTAAATAAATAAATTATTATTATTAATTAACTAAGCTGAATCAGTGCTAAACCACTTAACCCAACACTTAAATTAAACTGCCCTCAGCAAGGTTTCTATCTTCTTTCTGCCAAAATTAAAAGCCATTATTCTATACTTATCTTACTTGATGTCTGCTTTTGGATACACTCTTATTTTTCTAACAGGTCCTTTTCTGTGCCATTTGCTAACAACTTCTCCTTGTCAATGCCTTTGTCAGTTGGAGTACTTTAACTCTCTGTCCAAGGTCCTCTTCTAAATGTATACTTCACTAGGTAAATGTATCAAAAGCTATGGCTTCAAATATCACCTCTAAGCTTATGGCTCTCAGATCTACCTCTCCACCCCTGTTCTCTCTACCTTTTGTTTTTTCTCATGTCAGCGACTGCCTTTGTGGCATTTCTTACTGGATGGCCTTTCACCACCTAGAGATTAACATGTCCAAGACTGAGCTCCTTCCAATCCCCCCTCTAGCTCTACTCCGCTGCCTCAGAGTTACACTTTACTCAAATCTGTCCTTCCTCCCTCCCATCCAGTCACTCTCTTCATCCTGCCTCAACCACCTACACAATATTTCCAAAATTAATCCGTTTCTGAGAGTTCACACCACTAAGCAACTAATTCACTCCCTTTTAATTTTCCAACTTGATTACTGCAATATCCTATTCCCTCCCTTCCCCCCCCCCCCTTCAATTCATTTTAAATGCCTAATGCTAATCCACATTTCCTGTCGCTCTGTATCAGCTGCACTTCACTGGCTCCCCATTCACAACAGAATTTAATTAAAAATTTTCACTCTGACCTACAAAGCCCTTACCAACACTGCTCCCCACTACCTGTCCTCACTAATCAACAAATATACTCCAGTCCGCTCTCCAACAATGACCTGGTCCTTGCATCTTCTATACCTCTTCCCATGCTAGACTGCAGGACTTCTCTTGTGCGGCACCAACCCTCTGGAACACACTTCCTTTCACTGTCAAGCTGTCCCCTAACCTGCTTTCTTTTAAACACTCCCTAAATAAATTTTTGTTCAGGGAAGGCTACTCCATCACATAATAAATTAATTCAAAGCATTTTGCTCATTGCTTATTGGGCCTTATGGCCCAGAGCCATAACATTCATGGTGATATCACAAGTTATGTCTCCGTTTGTTAGTGCATGTGCTAGAAACACAAACATATTTATCCAGAACCTGATTTGCTGGAGCAGCCATATAATGGGATAAGGAAATCTCTTATATTTTGCACATGAATTATAAAGATCAGAAGATATATTTAAAAATAATAATAATAATTAGAATCATCATTTAAAATTACAATGTCATTTTAAAGTCTCAACAGAGTTGTTCTGTTCTATAGTGAATATTAATCTATTCCTTGTATTATCTTTTTATAACATTGATTTATTTATACATAAAAATGCCCTTTGTGCTCCTAAAAAAGAGGTTGGTTACAATCTATAATCCAATCATTTTTGGCATATCTTCATCTATCAAAAAGCAAATTTGAGCCAATCACAAACACTCAGATTACGAGTTGTGCGTTATGAGTGAAAAAGCATTGTTAGGGCTCTTTTTCACTACCGCTGGTATTACAAGTCTTGCAAGTATAGTTGTACCTCACACTTTTTTGGCCGTTACGCAACGTAAGTACTGCACTTTTTAAAAAATCCTTTTTCAATGGGACTTCCACAGTGCCGGAATTACGAGTTTGCCTGGCAGGCCAAAAAGTGAGCGATACAGCCTATAACCACAAGATCCATACCGCCATCTAAAGTCAGTAGTTATGAGTTTTACGTTACAAAGCTGTACCATAAAACTCATAACTTAAGTGTTATAAATGACACTAACACCTATAAACTACCTATTAACCCCTAAACCGAGATCCTCCCGCATCGCAAATACTAAAATAAAATTATTAACCCCTAATCTGCCGCTCCGGACATCGCCGCCACTATAATAAACATATTAACCCCTAAACCGCCACACTCCCGCATAGCAAACACTAATTAAATATTATTAACCCCTAATCTGCTGCCCCCAATGTCGTCACCACCTACATACACTTATTAACCCCTAATCTGCTGTCCCTAACATCGCCGCAACCTACATTACTGTTATTAATACCTAATCTGCTGCACCCAAAAATCGCTGCCACCTAACTACACTTATTAACCCCTAATCTGCTGCCCCCAATGTCGCCACCACTATAATAAAGATATTACCCCCTAAACCTAACCCTAAGTCTAACCCTAACCCTAACGTAACCCTAACCCTAACACCCACTAACTTTAACCTAATTAAAATAATTCCAAATAAAAATTACAATTAATACCTAAAAAATTCCTATTTAAAACTAAATAAATACTTACCTGCAAAATAAAACCTAAGCTAGCTACAATATAACTAATAGTTATATTGTATCTAGCTTACATTTTATTTTTATTTCACAGGTAAGTTTGTATTTATTTTAACTAGGTAGATTAGTTATTAAATAGTTATTAATTATTTACTAACTACCTAGTTAAAATAAATACAAATTTATCTGTAAAATAAAACCTAACCTGTCTTACAGTAAAACCTAACATTACACTAAAATTAAATAAATTACATTAATCAAATACAATTAACTAAATTACAAAAAAATAAACACTGATTTAAATCCAAGATGGCGTCCCTTGAATTCCGATTGGCTGATAGAATTCTATCAGCCAATAGGAATTAAAGGGTAAAAAAATCCTATTGGCTGATGCAATCATCCAGTAGGATTGAGCTTTAATCCTATTTGCTGATCCAATCAGCCAGTGGGATTGAGTTTGCATTCTATTGGCTGATTGGAACAACCAATAGAATGTGAGGTCAATCCCATTGGCTGATTGGATCAGCCAATAGGATTGAAGCTCAATCCTATTGGCTGATTGCATCAGCCAAATATGTTTTTTTACCCTTTAATTCCTATTGGTTGATAGAATTCTATGAGCCAATCGGAATTCATGGGACGCCATCTTGTATACAGTATATACAGTATATACGGCTGGGACCGTATGAAGAGGATGCTCCGCGCCGGATGTCTTGAAGATAGAAGGTGCCATCTGGATGAAGACTTCTGCCCGCCTGGATGATTACTTCTTGCCGCTTGGATGAAGACTCCTCCCCACTTTGTTGAGGACTTCTTGCCGCGTGGATGAGGACTTCGCCGGCTGGATGAGGATGGATGTCCGGTCTTCCAAAACTGTAAGTGGATCATCGGGGGTTAGTGTTAGGTTTTATTAAGGGTTTATTGGGAGGGTTTTATTTTTAGCTTAGGGTTTGGGCAATGTAAAATTGCTGAATGCATTTTCAAGGCAATGGGTTGCTTAGGTTTTTTAGATAGAATTTTATTTGGGGGGGTTGGTTGTGTGGGTGGTGGGTTTTACTGTTGGGGGGGATGTTTGTATTTTTATTTGTCAGGTAAAAGAGCTGATATATTTGGGGCAATGCCCCGCAAAAGGCCCTTTTAAGGGCTATTGGCAGTTTAGTTTAGGCTAGGGGTTTTATTATTTTGGGGGGCTTTTTTATTTTGATAGGGCTATTAGATTAGGAGTAATTAGTTTAAATATTTGATAATATCTTTTTTATTTTTTGTAATTTAGTTAATTGTATTTGATTAATGTAATTTATTTAATTTTAGTGTAATGTTAGGTTTTACTGTAAGACAGGTTAGGTTTTATTTTACAGGTAAATTTGTATTTATTTTAACTAGGTAGTTAGTAAATAGTTAATAACTATTTAATAACTAATCTACCTAGTTAAAATAAATACAAACTTACCTGTGAAATAAAAATAAAACATAAGCTAGATACAATAAAACTATTAGTTATATTGTAGCTAGCTTAGGTGTTATTTTACAGGTAAGTATTTATTTAGTTTTAAATAGGAATAATTTAGGTATTAATTGTAATTTTTATTTGGAATTATTTTAATTATGTTAAAGTTAGTGGGTGTTAGGGTTAGGGTTAGACTTAGGGTTAGGTTTAGGGGTTAATAACTTTAGTATAGTGGCGGCGACATTGGCGGCAGCAGATTAGGGGTTAATAAGTGTAGTTAGGTGGCAGCGATTTTGGGTGCAGCAGATTAGGGGTTAATAACAGTAATGTAGGTTGCGGCGATGTTGGGGGCAGCAGATTAGGGGTGTTTAGACTTGGGGTTTATGTTAGGGTGTTAGATTTAAACATAAAAATCTTTTTACCCATAGACATCAATGGGGCTGCGTTACGGAGCTTTACGCTCCATGATTGCAGGTGTTAGGTTTTTTTTTAGGCGGCTCTCCCCATTGTTGTCTATGGGGAAATCGTGCACGAGCACGTAACAGCAGCTCAAAGCAGCGCTGGTATTTGTGTGCGGTATGGAGCTCAACACTGCAATATCGCCCGCAAACGCCGGCTTTTTTTAAACTCGTAATACTAGCACTATAGGGAGTGAAACACTGCCGAAAATGCTGCGGCCGTTAATTTCCCTATAGGGCTCAAAACTTGTAATCTTGCTGACTGTTTTCTTGTGTTTTTTCAGACCTGGACATGCATTATAGGCTTGGTGAAAAAAGTCTCTATAAATAACATGGAATAGTTCTGCTAAAGGTTATCAAAATCCAATTTCTGGATACTTATCAACAGATTTTTGTCTTACTTATCAATTTTGACAGATAAAGGCACTTCAGAAAATGCTAAACTAGCCTTTTCAACATATTTGTGAGTATTTGAAGACATTTTGGAATTAAACAGTTATTTTGTGAATGAGCAATACACAATGAAAATATCTAACATACAGGTAGATTACGAGTTGTGTGTTCGAGTTTTAACGCTGAAAAAATGTCAGTGTTAAAACAGCAACACAGCCATTACAAGTCTTGTCGGTATAGCTGTACCGCAAGTCTTAGCATGTAATGCAACATCAGTCCCGCACGCGTAAAAATTACGTTTTTTCATGGTACTTCCACAGCCATTACGAGTTTTGCGGTGAGGCTAAAAAGCTTGCGTTGCAGCTTATACCGACAAGATCTGTACTGCCATCTGAGGGCAGTAGTTATGAGTTTTACGCAACAAAACTGTTAGATAAAACTCATAACTAAAGTGTTACAAAGTGCACTAAACACCCATAAACTACCTATTAACCCCTAAACCGAGGCCCTCCCGCATAGCAAATACTATATTAAAGTTATTAACCCCTAATCTGCCGCTCCTGACATCGCCGCCACTAATACAATTTATTAACCCCTATTCCGCGGCTCCCCGATATCGTCACCACTATAATAAAGATATTAACCCCTAAACCACCGCACTCCAGCATAGCAAACACTATTTAAATATTATTAATCTGCCGTCTGCCCACATTGCCCCCACTATACTAAAGTTATTAACCCCAATTCCGCCGCTCCCCAACACCGCCGTCACTATAATAAACCTATTAACCCCTAAACCGCAAGCCCCCCACAACAAAATATACTAAATTAAACTATTAACCCCTAAACCGAAAGCCCCCCCCCACATCTCAATAAACTAATTTAAACTAGTAACCCCACGCCCCCCTAACTTTATATTAAAATTACAATTTCCCTATCTTAAATTAAATTAAAACTTACCTGTCAAATTAAAAAACTAAGTTTAAACTAACAATTAAACTTATATAACTATTAAACTAAAATTAAGCTAACTACCAATTAAACAAAACTAAAATACACATTAAAAAAAAACCTAACACTACTATATATATCTAATAACAAAAAATAAAAATACTAAATTACAAAAAATAACAAACACTAAATTACAAAAAATAACAAACAAAATGATCAAAAATAAAAAAGAATTACACCTAATAGTCCTATAAAAAAAAAAAGCCCACCCAAAATAAAAAAAAAACCTAGCCTACAATAAACTACCAATATCCCTTAAAAGGGCCTCTTGTAGGGCATTGACACGGCACAGCCGGTCACTTACCCGCTCCTGGCTTCCGGTGGCATCCTAGAGGTGGTGCGGTGATGGTCTCTGCCTCCCGGGCCTCCTATCACTGGCCCTCCACTGTCTTCCCCTCTCCTTCTTGCCACTGAGTTTTGCGGCGAGTGTGCCGTCGCGGTAGAATGGCGGCCGCCACGCAAACTCAGCGTTTGAACATAGGAAGGAAGAAGGGGTCTGGGTCTGATGGAGGAGAGCAGGCCAGGGACTCTGAGAAAAACCAAGATGGTGCTGAGTCCCTGGCCTCCTCTTATTGACTCTGCCAGGTCCACCTACTGGGGGCAGGAGACCGGTCACGTGACTTAGTTTCCCTATAAATTCTCAGCATGCCCCCGTCAGTGCTTGGTTATTTTCCTTGCTTCCTGGTTCTGGAGTTCTTCCCTTGCATTTCATCTGTGTTAACTCTGATTTCGTTATACAGATTTCCTGGTACCTAACTTCGGATTGTCCTTGTTTCCTTGCTTGCTTGCTTGCTGCCTGCCCCGACTTTGGATTGTGTTGACTTTGTCTCTGTCTTTGCCCTTTTATTATTAAAGGCCTCTGTGCCACCACTGACCTTTCAGGGACCCTGTTCCCAAATCTAGGGTTTCCTGAGGGTCATGATTGTAAGGAAGTGCTGTTCCACTGCAACTGGGTTCCAATATATAAAAAAAGACCCTTTGGGGGTTGTCATATAATAACCAAGCCACCTATGGAACTCACAGGAACAGCTGAAGCTATTTCTGCATTAACTCAACAAATGGCAACTATGGCCCAAGCAGTTCAGGACTTACAAGCTAGCAACACTGCACGTTTACTGCGTGAGCAGAGAAGAGCTCAGTCTATTCCTCTTCCAGCATCACCTCCGGCTCCTAGCCACTTACCTCCAACATCCCCGGAACCATCTATAACTTTTTTTTTTTTTTAATTCTTTTATTAAACCAGTTCACACGACATAAGAGAAAAAATTACATACATTTCATGTCTAAAAAACAGATGACAAATAATGATAAGTAAATACAGAAACAACCACCGAAAAATAAGAGTAAACCACATGTCTTCCAATTATTAAACTCAATTCGAAAGGTTACCCTGATTTCAAAGTTTGCAACACAAGTACAGGGCAATTCCTGTATATGTTATCCCACTATCTTTTGGTACTATCATGCCTGTGAACCATACCCATTTTTCTTTTAATCCCCCCAAAAACATAAACACACACAAAAACCAACATAACCTTAATTAACACCGCCTTCAATTTATTATGTTACTGATGAAGCTGGTATCCAGGAAAAATGAAACAGCCCAGTTTTAGCAGCTGATATAAATGGTTTAGTGTTGAATAATGGAGATAATAGCTGTTTTTGAATCACCAATGTTTGAGCTCTGATCAATGGTAACCATTTATCCAAAAATTCATGAGTCTTATTATCATTTAATAAATTAATATTCTGAATCTCAAATGTAATATGTTGTAGAAGGGTACTTATAAAACTAGTAAAACTAAGTGAAGTATCCTTCCACTTCTTCAATATCATGTATCGCATTATCATTATTATTGTACAATAGGTATGGTAGTAGTTCGGTCTAATAATTGCCGAATCCGTCGGAAAAAAAAAATATCTACCATTAATCTTGAAATGAGTCGAAAAAAGTTTGTTGTACCAAAAATTTAATTTGGACCATAATTGTGATATCTTTGGACATTTCCAGAATATCTGCTTTATCCAATTGGCATTTAGGACAGTAAAAATCATTATTTGGAAAGAATTTTGCCAATTTAGAGGGAGAGAAATAGACATTGTGAATCAGTTTGACATGTGATTCTTTCCAACCAATGGGAATTGTAAGTTTTTGCATTAACATAAAACTATGTCTAATATTAATAGAGTCTACTGCTGGAAAATGCAATACCCAGAAAGCTTGAATTGTATTTAAATATAACTGACCCTGTTTAGAAAGCAAAATATCATACAATAACGATATAGAACATTTGCCTACAGAAAATTTCCTAATGGATAGATTGATCTCGGACCATCGGCACAGTAGCTCAATTTTCCAGCTTTTAGAATTAATAAAATGACGTATCTGAAAATATGCGAATATTCCTAGATATTTGGAACCTGTGAATAAGGTTATTAAAGGATAGTAAGAGTCCGGTAGAAGAGAACAATTGATGCAGGTATATCAACCCCTTTTGGGACCATGATTTAAAAACTGCTTGTTGGATTCCTGGTATAAATTCTGGATTCCCACATATTGGAAGAAGGGAAGAGTATTTAAAATCTATTCCCAGATTGAAGCAAATCTTCTGCCATGCAATGATAACATTCTTAAAAGTTATTTAATTTTTTAGAATACTAGGGAGATTCCCTATTGAACAATGCAAAATCACCTTGAGAGAAAATGGTGAGATTATTTCTGTTTAAAGTTCATTAGAGGTAAATTTACTAAGAATCGTTAGCCAATCCATTGCAGTCCTGGCTAACATTACAAAATTATACAGTTTAATATCTGGAAACGCCAGCCCAGCATTCTCTTTTTTTTTTAGTAAGTTTTGCTATTGATATGCAGGCTTTTTGCTTTTGCCATAAAAATTGTGAACAACTTGAGTAGAATTTATTTATCTGCTGTTTAAAAATAAAAAGTGGTAAGTTTTGTAACAAATACAGAATTTGTGGAAATATAATTGTTTTAATCTAGGTGATTCTGGCTGACAGAGAAATAGGAAGATCCATCTAGTTTTTGAGATCTGAAATAGATTTACTAAAAACCTGCGGAAAATTAATTTCATACCAAAATTTCGTATTCTTATGAAGTTGTATCCCCAAATATGTTATGTAATCTGTTGTTTTAAAAGGATGATGTAAATAGCTATCTGGCTTCTTCATGATCCACATCAATTCGCTTTTTTCCAGATTGATCTTATAGCCTGAAATCGAGCTGAAGATAGTGAGCATGTCTAATAACATAGTAACATAGTAACATAGTAGATAAGGTTGAAAAAAGACTGAAGTCCATCGAGTTCAACCTATACAAATCTAAAATACTTACAAAAAGCTCCAGTTAAGCTTAAATAACCCCATTAAAATGTGACCCATTTAATACTAGCAATCATATCCATGAATTTTGTTTATATACAGAAATTTATCCAGACTATTTTTAAATGAATCTATGGTATTTGCATTCACTACCTCCTTTGGTAAAGAGTTCCACAATTTTATTGCTCTTACAGTGAAAAAACGTTTCCGTTGCAGGAGATTAAATCTCCTTTCCTCCAACCTTAAATTATGACCTCTTGTCAGAAACAATTTTCTTGGAATAAAAAGAGCTTCTGCCATCTCTGTATATGGGCCTTGAATATATTTATATAAAGTAATCATGTCACCTCTCAAGCGCCTTTTTTCTAAAGAGAACAGACCCAGTTTGGCTAGCCTCTCCTCATAGGTTAATTTCTCCAATCCCCTTATTAGCTTTGTGGCCCTTCTCTGAACTTTTTCTAGTTCTGCAATATCTTTTTTAGCAATCGGTCCCCAGAACTGCACTCCAAACTCAAGGTGAGGTCTTACCAGGGCTTTATATAATGACAGAATTATGCTTTCCTCCCTTGAATCAATGCCTCTTTTAATACATGCTAGTATCTTATTAGCCTTTGAAGCCGCTGCCCTGCATTGTGCACTCATCTTTAGCTTGTTATCTATTACTACTCCCAAATCCCTTTCCTCCTGTGTTTGGCTAAGTCTTGTCCCATTTAAAAAATACGTAGCCTGCTTATTTTTACTTCCAAAATGTAGAACCTTACATTTTTCCGTATTTAATCTCATTTTCCATTCACTTGCCCATAGCTCTAATTTTAGCAAATCCCTTTGTAAAGAGAGTTCGTCCTGCTCTGACCTAATGACCTTACTTAACTTAGTATCATCTGCAAAAATAGAGATGTCGCTATTTAATCCTTGCTCCAAGTCATTTATAAAAATATTAAAAAGAACAGGGCCCAGTACTGATCCCTGGGGGACGCCACTGATTACCTTTGTCCAATCTGAGTATGATCCATTTACTACTACTCGTTGCTCCCTATCTTTTATCCAGTTATTTATCCATGAGCTAACATTTTCAGCTATTTCCAGTTCCTTAATTTTGTGCATTAATCTCTCATGTGGCACTGTATCAAATGCCTTTGCAAAATCTAAGTATATCACATCAACTGATTCCCCTTTATCTATATTTTTACTTACTTCCTCGTAGAATCTAATTAGATTAGTTTGACATGATCTATTTCTCCTAAAGCCATGCTGATTAGAACTCATAATCTTGTTTACACAAATATGCTCATCAATATAATCCCTTATAATCCCTTCAAATATCTTCCCCACTATTGATGTCAGACTAACTGGTCTATAGCTTCCTGGATCATCCCTGCTTCCCTTTTTGAAGAGTGGCACCACATCAGCTTTACGCCAATCCTGGGGTACCATGCCTGAGGATAATGAGTCTTGAAAAATTAAGAGTAAAGGTTTGTCTATAACAGTGCTAAGTTCACTTAACACCCTTGGGTGTATTCCATCTGGGCCTGGAGTTTTATTTACCTTAATATTTTTTAGTTTTTTCCTGATATCCTCTAAACAAAACCCAGTTAGTGGTATGGACTGGCATGTTCTATTCTGTTCCAAAGTATCATTCACTGGTTCCTCTCTTGTGTATACTGATGAAAAAAACTGGTTTAGTACCTCAGCCTTCTCCCTGTCATTATTTATCATGCTACCCTCCACACATTTTAATGTACCTATATTATCCTTCTTAGATTTTTTGCTATTTATGTACTTAAAGAACCTTTTAGGGTTAGACTTAGAATCCTTGGCAATTAATTTTTCATTTTCAATTTTGGCTAATTTGATTGCTTTTTTGCATGCTTTGTTACATTCCTTATAAATATTGTATGCTGAGTCTGTACTATTTTCTTTTAATAATTTAAATGCCCTACGTTTTTTCCTAATTTCTCTTAACACATTTTTATTTAGCCATAACGGCTTAGTTTTTTTATTTTTATTTTTATAACCATATGGTATGTATTGATATGTATATTTATTTAACAAATTTTTAAATATTATCCATTTATCCTCTGTATTTTTATTAGAAAATACATTGTCCCAATTTATATTATTTAATGATTTCCTTAAATCGTTGAATTTTGCTTTCTTTTATTAGTTTCAGTATTTATATTTTATTGCTATAAATATTTAGAAAACTAATAATAAAGGTATAGATTTTTTTGAGTTTTCAAAGAAAACCAATAAATTGTCAGCTTCAAATAATATTTTAATCTTCTCAGTACCAAATTTCAGCCCTATCAATTCAGACCGAAGCCATATAGCGAGGGATACTATAGATATATTGAATAGTAACGGGGAAAGGGGACATCCTTGACGAGTCCCACAACCTAATAAAATTCTAGCTGAAAGGTTACCATTAATCAATAGATAGGAATAGGGATTTGTATATAGTTTCTGAATAAAACCTACAAAATTACCAATGAATCCAAACTGCGATAAAGACTTGTTATGAGCTGCTTATTCTATTTTCATTATTTTATATGTCTAACCAAACTTTTCCTTTTCTTTTACTGAACTCTTCTCTGAAACTGCAGATATATTACTTCTGTATTTTCCAGCAATTCACTTATAACCTAATAACCTACGTATCTGCATTTTTCTAACAACTTGCTTCTTACCTAAAAAGTTACACATACATATAACTTTGTTTTGGCTTTTTCTCATGGATTTTTTTCTAAATGTCTTAAAATCAAGGCCTCTTTGTCTAGTATTATTTTTCCAACCCAATTAGTATCTGGCCAAATTCCAAGAAAGCATATCTTACTAATTCTAACATAGAGAACCAGATTTTGTTTAGCAACCACTAATCATGTGAGATTTATTGGCCAATCATTATCAGCCAATTAGCTCTCTGCTTTGTAAGTTACTGTAATAGTATAAAAATGCATGTATATGAAAATGTGTTAGCCTTGCGTTGCTGTGTTTTGTGCTAGGACACTGTTGCAACAGTGTAATAAAGATTACCTCTCCTGAGGTGAGCCCTTGTTTGATAAATATCTGGTCTGGACCTCTTTATTACTGCACCTGAGACGAGCTCACTCACGGCAGTAACTTGGCGACTCTGGTGGGACGTGCTTCAGGTCGACCTTCCGTGCCTCCCTGGCTGGGAACCAACATCTGCGCGCACCCATCTGATTCAGGTCTATAGCTTACCTGTGGGAGGTTTTGTCTTGTTGGCCAGGGAGTCCCGGGGGGCGATAAGGGAGTACGTCCTGAGGAACAGACCACAAACAATGGACACAATCTACCCCTTGGACCATTCTGTGAGTGTCTTCTTGTGTTTTGTGTTCATGTACGTGTAATATATGTTGTGGGTCTTTTACCCTGTTTTTGTTTATATACTGGATCACTATTAAATTCAGTGGGACATCTGTCTGGCAGTTAAACACCATTAGGGTGCCAGCCCATTATAAAATAAAGTTTCAGGTGGTAGGGATTTTACAGAGGCAGAAATAGTGATCCAAGACATATTGTGACTTGAGACTATAGTGCTTATCTCTCCCGCTAAGCAGGGACGTTGAGGTAGTGTCCGTCCGGTAACTGCAGGGACTTGACTTGACTATAGTGCAAATCTCTCCCGCTAAAAAGCGACGTTAAGGAAGTGTCCATCCGAAAACTGCAGGGACTTGATTAGGGATTAAGGTGAGGTATGGATTTTGAGGAGTTAAAGTGCCCCTGTTTTTGGTTGAATTTTTGTAGACTGGGCACTTTGTCATCAAAATTTACATTCACTTTAAGGAACAGGGATATAATAATGGGATCCCGGTTGTCTAAAGTAGACAAAGACTCTCCCCTTGCTAAAGTATATGCAAATTAGGGAAAACTCAGTACTGCTTGGTTATAAAAAAAATAGAATGTATACTTTGTGCACAGAGCTCTGAGTTTCCTATACTCTCAGCCTTGATCCTGAATTAAGGTGGCCGAGATTTGGGTCCTTTGAGCTCCCTAAATTAACTGCCCTCCGCAATCTTCAGGTTGATATATGCCCTGACCAGATGGACTACAATTATCTGTTTGAGAATAGTAGGGTTGCGGACGTCAAAACCCAAATGAAAATGTGTTTTCTGTATTACTAAAAGTTTCATGTATGTTAACATTGCTTTAGAATAAATGCTGGGAGTGAAATATTTGAGGTATGTGAGATGATATGAATTTTTGTGTACAATCGCTGCAAAAGAAATCTGGCTTTGATGTCTGATGCAGGCTAGAGCTGTGTGTGTGTATCAGGGATTCTTAGCTAAGAAATTTGACGCTGTAATGATTTGCTTGTTATTGCTGTAACTTGGTTTTAAAGTCATATGTATGTTCTTAATTTTGTGTGCAAATAATAGCATTTTTTTTTTTTTTAGTTTTAAGTGATATTTGTATTATGCATGGGCTGATAAGAGATTTAATGTGATTCCATCTGTTTGAGACATATAAAATATATGCAAGTGAAGTAACTAAGGACTTTGCAAGTGCGATGGTGTGTGTGATTTTTGTTACGCTCTAGTAAATATGAGAGTTTTTTTGGTATATGATTAATGGGTTAAGTATGTTGTATTTGCAAGTATTTGTTTGTGGAAAAGATAAAAAAAAAACTTGTCTTGTTTGCCACTGGAGTTCTGCTTCTTTGCTGTATTATGGACTGTGTGTCATTAGATGTAAGTATTTGGGTCTGTTTCTTTTGCAATAAATATTTAAGTATATGCAGGTTGTGATGCAGTAGGGAGGTGGAGTTTTAATGGTAAACAAGGTTGAATATGTAATATACAGGGAGTGCAGAATTATTAGGCAAGTTGTATTTTTGAGGATTAATTTTATTATTGAACAACAACCATATTCTCAATGAACCCAAAAAACTCATTAATATCAAAGCTGAATAGTTTTGGAAGTAGTTTTTAGTTTGTTTTTAGTTATAGCTATTTTAGGGGGATATCTGTGTGTGCAGGTGACTATTACTGTGCATAATTTTTAGGCAACTTAACAAAAAACAAATATATACCCATTTCAATTATTTATTTTTACCAGTGAAACAAATATAACATCTCAACATTCACAAATATACATTTCTGACATTCAAAAACAAAACAAAAACAAATCAGTGACCAATATAGCCACCTTTCTTTGCATGGACACTCAAAAGCCTGCCATCCATGGATTCTGTCAGTGTTTTGATCTGTTCACCATCAACATTGCGTGCAGCAGCAACCACAGCCTCCCAGACACTGTTCAGAGAGGTGTACTGTTTTCCCTCCTTGTAAATCTCACATTTGATGATGGACCACAGGTTCTCAATGGGGTTCAGATCAGGTGAACAAGGAGGCCATGTCATTAGATTTTCTTCTTTTATACCCTTTCTTGCCAGCCATGCTGTGGAGTACTTGGACGCGTGTGATGGAGCATTGTCCTGCATGAAAATCATGTTTTTCTTGAAGGATGCAGACTTCTTCCTGTACCACTGCTTGAAGAAGGTGTCTTCCAGAAACTGGCAGTAGGACTGGGAGTTGAGCTTGACTCCATCCTCAACCCGAAAAGGCCCCACAAGCTCATCTTTGATGATACCAGCTCAAACCAGTACTCCACCTCCACCTTGCTGGCGTCTGAGTCGACTGGAGCTCTCTGCCCTTTACCAATCCAGCCACGGGCCCATCCATCTGGCCCATCAAGACTCACTCTCATTTCATCAGTCCATAAAACCTTAGAAAAATCAGTCTTGAGATATTTCTTGGCCCAGTCTTGACGTTTCAGCTTGTGTGTCTTGTTCAGTGGTGGTCGTCTTTCAGCCTTTCTTACCTTGGCCATGTCTCTGAGTATTGCACACCTTGTGCTTTTGGGCACTCCAGTGATGTTGCAGCTCTGAAATATGGCCAAACTGGTGGCAAGTGGCATCTTGGCAGCTGCACGCTTGACTTTTCTCAGTTCATGGGCAGTTATTTTGCGCCTTGGTTTTTCCACACGCTTCTTGCGACCCTGTTGACTATTTTGAATGAAACGCTTGATTGTTCGATGATCACGCTTCAGAAGCTTTGCAATTTTAAGAGTGCTGCATCCCTCTGCAAGATATCTCACTATTTTTGACTTTTCTGAGCCTGTCAAGTCCTTCTTTTGACCCATTTTGCCAAAGGAAAGGAAGTTGCCTAATAATTATGCACACCTGATATAGGGTGTTGATGTCATTAGACCACACCCCTTCTCATTACAGAGATGCACATCACCTAATATGCTTAATTGGTAGTAGGCTTTCGAGCCTATACAGCTTGGAGTAAGACAACATGCATAAAGAGGATGATGTGGTCAAAATACTAATTTGCCTAATAATTCTGCACTCCCTGTACATGATAAATGGTCAGCCCTTATGGGGACAGTACACTGTAAAATTGTTTTTATTTTAATGTATTTTCAATGACTTGTTATACAAGCTGCATAGTATAAAATATAGGAGAAATTGCATTTGCAAGTTTATTTGTAAATATATGAAGTAGCTGGTTTTATGCTTTCAAAACACAGTTGATTGCAATGGGTTGCATTTTAGATAATAAGAATATCTCGTGTTATATTTGTCTGTAAAATCGGAGCTCAGTGCTTAGACAGAGCAATGGAAAATTGTCATTTTATTACTTAAAGGACCAGTTCAATCATGGGAAAGGGGTTCATGAGTAGCAATAACACTGGATTAACAAGAAAAGAAGATAATACATAAAATGTAGTAGTTTGTAAAATATATTATTTTTTTTACATTTTTTTATCTTCTTCTTTGCAGTTCAGCTAAATGTCCCTGGAATGCCCTGATAAAAGGGCAGTGCTACAATGCTCTATTACCCCGCCCCATGGCCAATCAAAGTGCTTTAGTAAATGATATGCTAAAGACAGTAAACCTTGAATGTGCACACACAATCAGCAGCTAACAAAATAAATTAAAATATCACTCCCCACACTTTACATTTAACTGTCTCTGGGAGCATAATATTTGCATAAGACCTGGATGATTTTTTTTTATTTTTTTTTTTGTCTTTGTGCTGCAATCTGTGAGACTAGCAGTGAAAAAAAAAGAGTTACATTTGCTTTCCAGCTGATTGAGGCTTCATGCCGATGTGGATTTGACTTCTGAGTTGAATACATACAGGTCTGTGTAAAAGTCTGTTCTAATACAGGAGTGGAATTGCATGATGCAAACGTTTTCTTTTTCTCTTCAAATAAGTTGCAAACGGAGAGATATCACTGACCTGAATGTATTCAAGCTCTAAAAAAAAACTGCTCACTGCTTAACACGGAGTCAGGGGGTTTAGCAAGTGCTATGCACAGAAGGCAGGGAAACAAAAAAAATATTTAAAGGGGTATAGGCAAACTGAAATAAAATCTGAGATTTAAAAAAAAAAATATTTATAGAGAAAGAAAATGAAGTTTATTGTATGCTCAGCACTAGTATATTTAACTATGTCAAGCAGTTTCAATTAAAAATGATTCTTAATTTGGGTAAACTGTCCCTTTAACTATCCTGCACCCCTGTGAGTGTTATTACTGGCTTGTTTACTAGGCTGATTGATAGCTGAGACTCCAGTATAAAACTTACTATAGGTGGGTATACCACAGACTAAATCAGCTATTTCAAATGCCAAAATAGAGGAAAGGAGCTTGTACAGGGACATTCTTTACACATTTATGTGCCACAGGCAGTACACCTCTTACTCAATCAGACAAATACACAACATTTTTTTAAACCAACGTCTCACTAGGTATGAGACATTGCTTCTTGTACCTTCTAATATCACTATCCTCCGCTGTACCTCTCTCAACCCAGCAACTTTGTTACCTCTGCCTGATGATGGTACCCCACACTATGACTATGTTTATCTGTATCTCTCTTTTCCTCCAAACTAAGGGATGGCCTCTCTGATGTGCCTCTACCTAACCTGGATTGGACACTGTTCTGTGATGGAAGTTTGAGGATGGTGAATGTTTCCGCTGTAGTCATGACAGATTCTGTTATGGAGGCTGAGCCCCTCCCATCTCACTACAGTGCCCAAGCGGCTGAGCTACATGCACTCACACTTGCTCATCAGCTCTCAAAGGACAGGTCAGTAAACATTTACACTGATAGTGAATATGCTTTAGGGATTGTATATGCCACTGGTCAATTATGGAAATTAAGGTGTTTTCTAACTTCTGCTGGTACCCAAATTGTCAATGCACCACAAGTTTCTGCACTCCTTGACTCAATCCATTTACCCACTTCCATCTCTGTCATGCATTGCAAAGCACACACCCACTCACAGGAACCCATTTCACTTTGTAATAGTTATGCTGATCAAATTGCTTAGCATGCAGCTTCTCTGCCATTTACACTACATTGTCTTCTCTTTACACTTCTCTTCCTGAACAAACTGTTCACCTCTGGACTGTTCTTGGTCTTACCTATGACTCTTTTGGTATATGGTCCACTCCAGATGGATGCCCTGCTCTACCTCAACCGCACCTCTCTAATATGCTATCCTTTTTGCATAACCAAACACACTGAGGTACCACACAACTTGCTGAAACCCTTAACAGACAGTGGTTTGCCCCCCCCCCCCCCCCCATCAAGCTGCAAAATGGGTTGTATTGAATTGTGAGACGTGCTCAATTCAATCCAAGGGGGGAACCTAAAGGCCCACCAGGCGGATGCCCATGGGCATTTCAAACTTTTGAATGTTTACAAATTGACTTTTCTGACATACCTCCCTGTAGGGGTTTCAAACATTTACTTGTGATAGTGGACCAACTTACTGGATGGGTCGAGGCCTTTCCTACAAGAACTGTGAAAGTCCAAGAAGTTGCCAAGTGAATGCTAAAAGAACTCATACCCAGGTTTGGCCTCCCCAGAGTAATTGAATCTAACAGAGGAAGACATTTCACAAGTAATATTATTCACCAACTGACATTAGCCTTAGGCTTTACTTGGCATCTCCATACCCCTTGGCATCCAGAAAAGCTCAGGCCAAGTGGAAAGAAAGAACCAGACCCTAAAACAGACTATTGGAAATATTTGTTCTCAAGCGAGCCTTAAATGGGTAGATGCTTTGCCCCTAGCACTGTTTGGGACTCACACAAACCATAGGGGGACCCTCAAGCTCTCACCATATGAACTATTGTTTGGTAGGCCACCTCCTTTGTATAGTGCCAACACTTTACACCTGCCTGACCTTGCGGTGGGTGATGTACAATTAACTGCCTATCTTTTGCAATTGCAAAAGCAATTACATTCTCTCCACAGACATGCCTCTCTCTCAGCCCTTGCCATTGGATGTGACTGCACACCCCAGGTGACTCCATTTTGGTCCAGACTTATCAAAAGAAGCCACTGCAGCCTCTCTCTCTCAGTCCTTGCCATTGGATGTGACTGCACACCCCAGGTGACTCCATTTTGGTCCAGACTTATCAAAAGAAGCCACTGCAGCCTCTCTGGAAAGGTCCTTACTGGTTTTGCTGAATACTCCAACAACTATCAAAGTTGCCAAGGTCAACTCTTGGATCCACTACTCCAGGTATAAAAGATACAGCCCAGGAAAAGAAGCAGCCTGCAATGGAGCAAAGAAAGAAGAAGCTGGGGCAACCAAGGCCTCTGAAGAAGGGGTAACCAAGACCTCTGACGACGAGTGATTAATTCAGACCCTTCTTGGTTTGAAACTCAGACTAACCAGAAATAGTAAAATCTCTCTATCTGAATGAGTGAAACTGAAAGATTTGTCTTCCTTACTCTTATTTTCATTGTCTCACTCCTCTGTTATCTTGAGTAACATTCCTCAATATGTCTCCTTTGTTTTGTGTCACACTTTTGACCATGCTCTCTTACTCTATTTCCCAATATGTGCCTCCTGGTCAGTGTGTTTGTTCTAACCCCTTTACTAAATAATCTTGTTCTGGTAACCTTGTATCTGTGGCAGTTTTCCCTCCCACTACTAGCTGCCCAACAAGTAATTATACTCAAAGTTCGCAATAAAAGTCCTAAGGGTTTTGTTATCCAGTCTATTTGCATAGCCCCTACTACTGAATGTGGTTTGAAAATTATGAAGTCGGCAGCTGAGAAACGAAAGTTACCCCTCCTTGCTTGGTGTTCCCATATAACTACCTTTGCCACAACCCCTATTTACCCCCATGATTCTTTCCCCCATTTACTTAATGCCCAATTGTCCACAGAGAACTATTCTTTAGGTGAATGGGGACTAAACTCACACGTTGTCCTACTCCAAACTATAGCCCATCACACTGAGGGCAATTGTTATATGTGTGCTCGCATTCTCACTCATCATAACGGGGGTATTCCTCTTATGGGTATTAATGTTGATTTGTTTACCTTTGATTTGTCTACTTTTATTCCTCCAGGTACACCATTGTTCAACCTATCAGGTAATTTTATCTCTTTGGGAGGCACCTCATATGGTACTATCTGCAGGGAAATTGGCCAAGGTATGGTGCGGTTGGGTGCCTCCCTATGTGAGTATGTAATCTCCAGTAATGGCACTCATTTCCAGCTGGTAAATTTCTCTGGAATGATCCTGACTGTGAATCATAATCTCACTGCATTTTTTTTGTTTCCTCCAGGGCCCCAATTGTACTTGTTTCCCCATCCCTTGTACAATCTTTCCTTAACAGACCACCCCCTGGGTTGTATTGGATATGTGGACAGGCAGCGGTGCAGTCCTCCCTGGTAACTATACAGCCATCTGCTTCCTGGGTGTGGTAACCCCAGCCATCCGTGTTGTCCCCATGCTGCCCTTGGGCCCAATTCGCAATAAACGTGAATCTAGAAGCTTGATGCTGTCCCTTGTCCAACAGTATGCTAGAGATTCAACTGGTCGAGCTATGCTCCGGGCCATTGGTGTCTACCTGAATCATCAGGACATCATCATGTTATCTGTGATACTACAGACCTTCATGAATGAGAGTGCAGGAGTTGTTCAGAGTGTGGCCCAAGAGTTGAAGCAGCTTAGACAACTAGCATTGCAGAATAGGATGGCCCTTTGATTACTTCCTGGCTTCCAAAGGAGGGGAGGGGGGGTGTAGTCTTGTGAGCAAAGAATGTTGTACCTATGTTACTGATCAATCACTTAATTTGAGTCACCATCTCACAGTTATTAGGTCCCTATCCCAGGAAGCCCAAGATGTGATTGATGACAAATTTGGCCTTGGAGGTATTTTTAACCATCTCTTTGATTGGCTACCTAATTTGGGATGGTTACACTCCCTTTTTCTGTATGGCATTGTTATTATAGTATGCCTTATACTGATGTGTTGCTGTATACAATGTGTACCTGGTCTAATCTCTACATGCAAGAATGTTTTCACTGTGTCTCATTCTTCTCCCAAATACTTGTTTCCCTTTATCTGTTTAAAATCTCCCCACCATGTTGAGATCTCTCTTGACCCTGATTTCTTCTGAGTTCACCTACTTCTCTCCTGCTCTATATCTCATCTGACCTCTTGATCTTACAATGTTATTGTCTAACCACCAGCTGTGCCCTAAATTTCCCTGTCTTATCCCTATGCAGGGTGCACTACGTCCCTAGGATAGTCTAGAACTTTCCTACATTGGGAAACTGGCCACGGAGAGACCATGGACCATCATCTACCTTGATGGCCACCCCGGTCGTAGCCTGTATACCCATAACCCACTCCTTTTTCCCTCCCTGGTGGTTTCTATTTCTTCATTGTCTTTCTGTATTGTTTTATTTTGCCTTCATATTGCATTGCCTTATACTTATACTCTCTATGTTTCCTTCACAGGTGCAGAATTCCTTCACCTCCCAAACATGCCATGACACTGAATGACAACCCACTATTCGCCATCAACTCTGCAAGAATGATGGGGATTGTTAATTGTTGTTAATAAATCTGGGAGGGGATGTTTCTGCACTATGTTATGCCACACACATATGTCATGCCACACACACATATACAGCATAGGAATATTTAGGTAGTTGTCTACTCCACCCGATGGCGACTAGCGTCCGGTAATAGCGGAATTGCCTACTACCTAATAACTTCACTCCTACCTTGTTTTTGCTTACCCTCTTGTAGTCCTGTGAACCATCTTGGACGGGAGCACCCATGTACTAATAGCATTGTGATTGTCAAACCGCCATGAGTCACATTTACTTTTTGTGATCGCGGCACTTTGACGTTTGCGATCAAAGGGGGGAATGTTATGAGCTGCTTAATCTATTTTCATTATTTTATATGTCTAACCAAACTTTTCCTTTTCTTTTACTGAACTCTTCTCTGAAACTGCAGATATATTACTTCTGTATTTTCCAACAATTCACTTATAAGCTAATAACCTACGTATCTGCATTTTTCTAACAACTTGCTTCTTACCTAAAAAGTTACACATACATATAACTTTGTTTTGGCTTTTTCTCATGGATTGTTTTCTAAATGTCTTAAAATCAAGGCCTTTTTGTCTAGTATTATTTTTCCAACCCAATTAGTATCTGGCCAAATTCCAAGAAAGCATATCTTACTAATTCTAACATAGAGAACCAGATTTTGTTTAGCAACCACTAATCACGTGAGATTTATTGGCCAATCATTATCAGCCAATTAGCTCTCTGCTTTGTAAGTTACTGTAATAGTATAAAAATGCATGTATATGAAAATGTGTTAGTCTTGCGTTGCTGTGTTTTGTGCTGGGACACTGTTGCAACAGTGTAATAAAGATTACCTCTCCTGAGGTGAGCCCTTGTTTGATAAATATCTTGTATGGACCTCTTTATTACTGCACCTGAGACGAGCTCACTCACGACAGACTCTAGCAGGTGATTCCAAGAAATGGAGTCAAAAGCTTTCTCTGCGTCTAAAAACAGCAGAGCCAGATCTGTGTCAAACATCTTCTTTTTATTATATTTTTTAGGTAATTGTTGAGGGATTGTATTCCAAAAATAATCCAAAATGACTTCCACTTTACGCAAGTTTAAAGACATATTCCTTCCCTGTATGAAACCCGTTTGATCAGGATGTATTATTTTATACAGAAATTTGTTTAACCTGTTCGCTAAAATAGACGTGAGGATTTTATAATCGACGTTTAAAACAGAGATAGGCCTATAAGAAGCTGGCTCTTCGGCATCCTTGCCTTTTTTATGAATAAGAGTAATATTAGCTGTGGAAAAGTAGCTTGATATTGGCATATTAGTAATATAATATGAATCAAAGAGTTTAGTAAGTGTATATATCTTCTACTAAAATTTTATAAAACTCTGCCGGGAGCCAATCTGGGCCCGCCGCCTTATTCAGTTTAGATTCACCGATAGCCTCACATATCTCATCTACTGAGAATGGTTTATTGATCAATTCAAGATTATTTTGTGAAACCTTGGGAGGTGAAATTTTGGATCAAAAGTTTGTTCCGTTAGATAGATCTTCATCAACTTTTTGATATAAATTTTGATAAAATTTAAAAATGTCTCCCTGATATTTTCGTTATCAGTATGTCTATAACCCCCTTCCTTAATTGCTGCTATATAGTTTTTACTCTTCCTATTCTTAGTTATTCTTGCTAGCTATTTAGCTGAACAACCAATATACCCCTTATATGGATTGTTGATTTTCTTATCTTCCTCTAAACACTTTTGCTTTAAAAATAACTCCCTTTCGGTTCTAGCATAGCAGTATTTATCCCAGTTAAACGTAGAGTTCTCCAATCTATTTTGTAAAAATGCATTCCTGAGCTGATTAGATAGCTGTAGTTCCCTAGCTTGCCATTTTCTTTTCCAGTTACACATATATGCTTTTATCTTTCCCTTCAAAACCGCTTTTGCCTTTTCCCAATATACTTCAATTTTATCATAATACCCTCTATTATTAGGATGGAAATATGTCCATTGACCAAACAACCAAGTATTACATTTAGTATTCTCTAACATAAAACGTGGAAATGTGAAAAAATTATTTACACGCTTTTCAGCTTTTATCAATTGAAATTTGAAGGAAATTATTGCGTGATCCGAGACCAATATATCATGAATTTTGGGCTCTGAATCTCATAAAATGAGCTGCTCTGAAACAAGAATATAATCAATTCTGGAGAATGAACGATGGGTCTTGGACACACGCGTATATTGATAGCTTTCTGGGTTTTTAATTCTCCAGATATCATTAAGTTTTAAAGCCATACAGAATTTTTTAAAATACTGAGCAATTTTTTCATTCTTAACCTTCTCTTTAGTTGAGGATCTGTCTAACTTAGGACATAATGTCATGTTGAAATCGCCAGCAAGAATTAATCTTTCACTAGCAATTGAGTATAACTTGCTTTTAATTGTGTCCCAGAACTGTGGAGAAAACACATTTGGCCCATATATATTACCTATCATATATTGCGTAGCACCAATTGTTAAATGAACAAATATATACCTACTATTCGGATCATGCTCCACTTTTAATACTTGATATTCTAATTTTTTGTGTACTAAAATTGCACCACAGCTTCTTTTAGTGGAAGGTGTGGCCAATACTTCTCCAACCCATCGAGTCTTTAACTTGCTTAACTCACTCTCCTTAAGATCCAACCCATCGAGTCTTTAACTTGCTTAACTCACTCTCCTTAAGATGCGTTTCCTGAATCATGGCAATGTCGAGGGCATGTCTACCCAACTGTGCTATTATTTGCTTGCGTTTTATTGGAGAAGAAATTCCCCCGACATTCCATGACAGGATATTCAACTGTGTACCCATTTAAAGATACTCTGTATACTTAAATGACAGAGAGATGGAGCAACAAAACAAAAAAAAAAAGAAAAACCCACCACACATAACATAAAACACGAACTCCTAACATACCCCTACCAAGTGAATATCCTATGTTGGCTGACCTTTGGTCACTCAGGTAACAAAAAAGTACAAATTTTATTAACTCTTTTTTCCATAAGGGTGAACCTTGGTTCCGTAAAAATTTTTTATTTAAATAGCGACCAGCAATTCCTGCGCTTCTTGGACATTATTTAATATGTACATTTTTCCCTTTACTTCCACCCATAGTTTGGCTGGATATAACATTCTAACTTTACAGCCTTTTTCTGTGAATTGAGAAAAATAGGGGGACATACTTTTCCTTTTTTTTCGAGTTTTGTTAGAGAAACCTTGGAACATCAGTATTTTATGATTTTTTATAGTTAATGTACCAAGCTCCCTATAGAGTTAAACATTTCTATCTTGTCTTGATAATTCAGCACTCTAAGTATGAGTGCTCTGTTAAACCCTGTATCCTCCGGTTTAGATCTAATAGTACCCACCCTATGAGCTCTCTCTATTTTTAACCAGAGATTTTTCCCAGGTATACCAAGAGCTTGTGGCAGTATTAGTGAGGTAAATTTGATTAAGTCTGAGTAATTCGTATTTTCTAGAAGGCCTACAATACGTACATTGTTACGTTGAGACCTAGGGGCCTATCTATCAAGCTCCGAAAGGAGCTTGACGGCCCGTGTTTCTGGTGAGTCTTCAGACTCGCCAGAAAAAGCAGTTATGAAGCAGCGGTGATAAAGACCGCTGCTCCATAACCCTGTCCACCTGCTCTGAGCAGGCAGACAGGAATCGCAACAATTCAACGCGACCGAGTACGATCAGGTTGATTGATACCCCCTGCTGGCGGCCCATTGGCCGCGAGTCTGCAGGGGGCGGCATTGCACAAGCAACCAGAGGATACAGGGTTTAACAGAAACATAAGGTGGGAGGAATCAGTGATCTGAGGTTGTATTTCAGAGGAGGATTCAATACTAAGATCGGCACTCTTGGGTTTCCTATCCTTACCTTTAGCCGACATTACGGGTGAATGTGTTTTCACCGGTGACATAAAATTATCCATACGCTTAACCTTGTGTGGTAGCTTCTGAGTATCAGCTACTAGTTAAATTTTAATAAGTGATAAATCCACTAAATAAAATAAATTAGAGGCTTAATCAGCCGTGACCACACAAAATTGTGCACAAATCAAAAAAATAAAAGTAGAAAAAAAAAGTGTAGTAGTGATTTAGTGCTTTAAGAACCCTAGATAGATTTGCAACCTAGGAATTAACCCTTATAAATGAATAACCTTCCTCTCCTACTATTTACTTAGTTACTGGCCCTTTAAAGGGCAAAGTCAGCAAAAAGACCAGAATAATCCCCTGGGATCCACTACCTTCAGATTGTTATATAATTTATATATATAATTTCAATAAATCTTAGAGTGAATTCCTATACAATAGAGTGAACTAAGACCCCTATTCAATTTACATGGTTCTTCTTAAGAAAATATGCAGATAGTCATATAATTACCTTAACCCACAGAGTTTCAAATTTCTATACTGTTAACCAACATGCAACATGACATTTTTCAGGCAACCATTATGACTTTTGCAATTTTTGACTCTATTATCATATATAAGACTTTTTCAGTTTCTCACTCTGCTCCCAACTTAATTATTTGCATATTGTACCATAGTACACCTAATTCAGGATTTAACAAAAGATTTATACCGGATTCTACAAACACTTAATAAACTAGCTTGCCAGTATTTATTTTTAACTTCCAAGCACTATTCGCGCTGGGTTACAAGATTTTAAATCTACACACTATAATTGCCTGAAGAGGTTATTATTCCACATATACCAAAATGTACACAGTACATAGGATGTTTCTTATTTTCTTATCAGCCACTTTGTTTGCTTACAGTGCTTGATATTATTTCCTTATGGGATTGATATACAGCAAATACCAATACGTACCCACAATTTAAGTTTTCTGAGCAGAAACTATTTTTGCTTATAATAGGCAAACATAACAGTTACAAATAGGGATTCAACTAACAGAAAATGCATCTAGCTAGCCACAGGAATAATTCTTATAATAAAATCCTCAAATATGTGTCATAATCCTTTAGCCAGGGTTCATCTTATATTCCCAAGCTCTTTTGCCTTGTGATTGAAACTTTTCAGTCTGCTCACTATCACTTTCTTACAGAGTTACTGCCCAACATATACTAAGATGTACCCAAAAGTAAAATTTTCAACCAGGGCTATGTAGATATGTGCGGAAAAAAAAATATCCCAACTATGTTACGTGAAATACCTTAACCATGTCAGATTCATAGAGTTTCTAGCCAGGTCTACCCAAATATCTCATTGTTAGACCGCAGGGATCAGCTAATGCTGCATAAAAACTCTATTCCAGCTTTTTAAATCTGCTCATAGCAAATTCCTTATGATGTTACTGCTCATCATATACCAAGATGTACCCGGTACTAAAGTTACTAATGAGTGTCTTATATAAGAGTAAGACCTGTTCCACTTTTAAATCTTGCTGACAGTGATTTTGTTATGATGTTACTGCTTCTCATATACCAAGATGTACCCAATACTGCACTTCTAAGAAGATACTGCATAGATAGCTGATAGATAAGTACTCCCAGCACCAAGGAGTACTAAATTATTTGGAATAAACATAGGGGGTGACTCTCTTAGCAGATGCCATAAACCCAAATCATAGTATATCAGCTACTGTCCTTCTTTTTGCTCCAACTACTTATTGCAGCTTTTTAATGGATTTAATACCCTCAGTATACCAAGATGTACCCAATACTGCAATTACCCAAGAGGGTTATGTATATATGAAAGTCACCAAAATACTTCAGATATAGTAGTAATGTAGTAAATAATTACTGTAATGCTCTCAGAATGCCCTATGAAAAACCGATTTCAATGGCTAAATTTAGAACCGGAAACAAAGATAAGATCCGCCCGGGGGGGACTAGGTCATGGATGCCGTATTCCTAAAACCTGTGAGTTGTTTGTGAGTAGTTCCTTCGCTTGCTGATATTAATTTTGTCCATACGATATTACCCTATTGGCGCCTCTTTGTTCCTATCTAGGAGTCTCTTGGTTGTTTCCGGATTGTTTGAGAGAGCAGCCTACATTTTCTGTCTACAGTGTGGGATCCAGATTGCTCGACACATAGCGCATCTCCAGAGGTTGAATTGTCATCCTCTTTTTAACTACTGCTCCATTCACCTCCTCTTATCTTTCTATCTCTCTTTCTCTCCAGTGGGGAAGTGAGAACCATTCAGTCACCGCCATCATAGATTCTGGAGCCAGTGGCTGATTCATAGACCAGACCTTGGTACAGACCTATCACCTTCCAATGCGGTTAAAACCACAACCATTATCATTATATGTTGTGACGGTAATCCAATCAAAACAGGTCCTGTATTATATGAAACCGGTCCTATTTGTCTCCTTCTTGGACACCATAAAGAAACCATAATTCTAGACATCGTTCCCTCACCATTGTTCTCACTCATCCTAGGCCTCCCCTGGCTTCAAATCCATAATTCAGTTATCAATTGGGTTAAAGGTACCCTCACCTTCTCCTCTACCTTTTGTACTACCACTTGTCTGAACAAGACCCCATTACAGATATCCTCTATGGTCTCTGAGCCCTGAGTCAGTCTACCTGATAAATATAAAGAGTTCCATGATGTCTTTAACAAGAAAAGTGCTGATCAGTTACCTCCTAGACACCCATATGAGAGTCCAATTGACCTACTGCCGGGCATTTCTATTTTGGGCGCATATTTTCTTTATCTGAGGCTGAACTTAAACATCTAAAGGAATACATCTCTGAAAGCTTAACTAAAGGCTTCATCTGGCCTTCAACATCTCCAGCAGGGGCAGGTATCTTTTTTGTTGGCAAGAAAGATGGAGGTCTTCGTCCCTGTATTGATTAATGTGCTTTAAATAGTATCACCATAAAAAACTATACCCCTTACCATTGATACCAGAACTCCTAGATAGACTAAGAAAAGCAAACATCTTTACGAAAATAGATCTGCGTGGTGCATATAACCTAGTACGTGTACGAGAGGGGGACGAATGGAAGACCGCCTTTAGAACTCGGTATGGACACTTTTAGTACCTCGTTATGCCCTTTGGGCTCTGTAACGCCCCTGCCACGTTCCAACACTTGAATGATGTTTTTCGGGGCATTTTGGATTCCTTTGTAATTATTTATTTAGATGACATACTAGTTTTTTCCTCTTCTTCTGCTGAATCACTTGAACACATGAAGAGGGGACTGCTCCATCTCTGTGAACACGGATTATACTCTAAACTGGAAAAATGTGTATTTGATACGGAGTCTGTAGAATTCCTGGGCTACATCATCACTCCTGGACAGATCCAAATGGATCCCTGCAAAATCACATCTATTTTGGAATGACCTGTACCTAAAGATAAGAAATCTGTACAACGTCTTCTAGGGTTCGCAAACTTTTACAGACCCTTTATCTGAGGTTTCTCCCAAATATGCTATCCCATAACCACCTTGACTAAGAAACATGATACATTTCTATGGACAACTCAAGCCCAAGAGGCCTTTGAAAAACTAAAGAATTATTCACCCAAGCACCTATTCTGGTACAACCAGACACTACCAAAGCTTTCTATCTTGAGGTAGATGCCTCTGACATCACTGTTGGGGGTATCCTTTCTCAAAGAGGGGAAAAGGATGAGCGTCTGCATCCGGTAGCATTCTACTCTCTAAAACTCCTCCCTGTGAGAGGAATTATGATGTAGGTGAGAGGGAACATCTTACAATTAAAGGGACTTTAGAAGAATGGCGTCATCTATTAGAGGGATCTCCACCTGTTACGGTGTATACGGACCACCGTAATCTAGAGTATCTTTGTGCTGCTAAAAGAGTATGCCCTCGTCAAGTTCTTTGTTCTTTTCTAGATTCAATCTACCAAGAATCTAAAGGCAGATGCCTTATCACGCCTATATGAGGATACTTACAGCACTGACCAAATTTAAGACACTATATTACCTACTCATCAATTTCTTGCAATACAAGTCTCACTTCTAGATCGCATACAGAACCAAAGTGCTCAACCACCTGCTATCATCCCGTCTCTGACCCAAAAACAAGGACTATGGTACCACGACAAACAGGTGTATGTACCACCCTCGCTTTGATCCGAAGCACTCAGCCAATTCCATGACACTCCTTCCACAGGCCATGGCAGAATTACGCAAACATTGGAAAGTATTAGTCGCTACTATTGGTGGCCATCCATCAAGATTGATACCAAGGAATACTTCTTAACACGTGACATATGTGCCCGTTCAAAAACATCAAAAACGAAACCAGTAGGCCTTCTACAACCTCCTAAAGTTCCTCTAGGTCCATTGACAGACATAGCCATGGACTTTATTGTGGATCTTCCTCTGTCATACAAACACAATACCATCCTAGTGGTAGTCGATAGGTTTACTAAGATGGCACATTTCATTCCCTCCATTGGACTTCCTTGTGCTGCTAAGACCGCCTCCTTGTTTCTACAAAATATCTACTGTCTGCATGGATTGCCTCAGTCAATCATCACTGACCGAGGTTCTCAGTTCACCTCCCGTTTCTGGTCCCATTTTTGCAGTCATCTCAAAATACAACGTTGCTTATCATCAGCTTATCACCCCGAGACCAACTGGCAGACTGAGCGCACCAACCAGACTTTGGAACAATACCTCCGTTGCTTTACCACATACCTTCAAGATGACTGGCTGCCTTTATTGCATACAGCAGAATTCTCTTACAATAATCACATGCATCATTCTATTAAGGTCATGTCTTTTTATGCCAACTACGGTTTCCATCCATGTGCCTTCCCTGCGTTCCCATGTACCAACACAGTACCTGATGTGGCCTTGCGTTTAAAGAAACTTAAACAACAAAAGCAAATACTAATTGATACCTTAAAGATGGCACAACAACGTTATAATGGATATGCCGACCAAAAGAGGTCCCCAACACCTACCTATGTGCTTGGGGATAAGGTCTGGCTAGCCACACAGAATTTGTGTATGTCCTGTCTTTTGCATAAATTAGGACCACACTACATAGGGCCTTTTTTGGTGACCAAAGTAATTTCTCCAGTGACTGTTCACTTGGATCTCCCTGCCTCCTACCGGTTACATCCGGTGTTTCATGTGTCTCTGCTGAAGCCTTGAAGATCCAATCGTATCCCATCACGTGTTGCTGCTCCGCCTATTCCAGTGATGGTTGATGGTTCAGAAGAGTTTCAGGTCCAAGAGATTCTTGACTCCAGGCATCATAGGGGATGCCTGGAATATCTCATCCACTGGAAAGGGTATGGTCCTGAGGAGCGATCTTGGGAGCCGGCGTAGAATGTCCATGCTCCTGCAAAAGTCAAAACCTTTCATCTGAGACATCCTGGTCGGCCAACCTTGTTTCACGCCCTGAGGTCGCATCTGAGGAGGGTGCTCTGTCATGGAACAGCCGGTCACTTACCCACTCCTGGCTTCCGGTGGCATCCTAGAGGTGGTACGGTGACGGTCTCTGCCTCCCTGGCCTCGTATCCCTGGCTTGTGTCTATCTCCCCCTCTCCTTCTTGCCTGGGAGTTTTGCTGCGAGTGTGCCGTCGCAGTAGAATGGCGGCCGCCACACAAACTCACTGTTTGAGCATAGGAAAGGAGAAGTGGTCTGGGTCTGATGGAGCAGGCCAGGGACTCTGAGAAAAACCAAGATGGCGCAGAGTCCCTGGCCTCCTCTTATTGACTCTGCCGGCTCCACCTACTGGGGGGCAGGTGACTGGTCACATGACTTAGTTATATTCCTTGCTTCCTGGTTCTGGAGTTCTTCCCTTGTATTCCATCTGTGTTAACTCTGATTTCGTTATACAGATTTCCTGGTACCTGACTTTGGAATGTCCTTGTTTCCTTGCTTGCTTGCAGCCTTCCCCGACTTCAGATTGTGTCGCATTTGCACACTCAATAGCGCTATTGAGTGTGCAAATGCACCTAGTAATGTTATCTACACTGTTGTGTTAAAGTCCAGCAACATGTCACTCTAAACAAAGAGGCATAAACCAATTCCAAAAGTGCTCATAACACCAATCACGACAAAGTTAACACTTGAGCTCCTCAACAGGTTATAATACAGCCATACATGTATATTTATACTGTTATTCACGGAGTATATCAATTCTAAGGGATTTTATATAAAGTCCCTAATATCACGACTAGTGAATATAAGTGAATATAAATCACAATTCCTCAGCAGCAATACACAGACTAACCTTACTTGAGTTTTTCCAACTGTTGCACATTTAATACGAGTGATTGTTATCAGCCCCAATACCATATATTTAATTTGTTAAAGGTATTATATATCCACTATACCCACTTTTACATGTTCTATAATAAAGATTTTCTTGGCTCCTAAGAGTGTTTTTAAGTGTGTGTTTTCTAATTTTAATTAGCCTCTAATAAAAGTTAATTTTTAATGTAGACTAGTTTATCCAGACATTTTTGTCTTTGTTCTTTGCACATCTTTGCGCGATCTTCTCTGTTACCACAATTTGATGTAATAGAGTATTCCCCAGAGTGCTATCAATGTAGTCCTTTTCAGACAAGGCCACCCAGTCTATCTGACAGTTTTTTGTTTAAACCTCGCTTACTACATAGCACCTATTTCTTTAACTCTACTAATGTGTAGAATTCACATGAGTTATTAATGAATATAGGGGATAACTTTATTGTATAGTAGGTAGTGCCATTGGACACTCTCTTTTGTTCTTATTATTAAAGGCCTCTGTGCCACCACTGACCTTTCAGGGATCCTGTTCCCAAATCCAGGGTTTTCTGAGGGTCGTGATTGTAAGGAAGTGCTGTTCTGCTGCAACTGGGTTCCAATATAAAAAACAAGCACCTAGATTACGAGTTTTGCGTTAGAAGCTATGCAGTGCTAATAAGCAACTTTCTCTTACCGCTCATTTACCTGCAGCGCTGGTATTACGAGATTTCAGAAATCCGTCGTTAATAGGCAAGAAGTGAGCGTTGAGCAAAAATTTGCTCATTACCGCACTCCAATACCAGCGCTGCTTAAGTCAGCGGTGAGCTGGTCGTACGTGCTTGTGCACGATTTCCCCATAGGAATCAACGGGGTGAGCCAGCTGAAAAAAGTCTAACACCTGCAAAAAAGCAGCGTAAAGCTCCCTAACGCAGCCGCATTGATTCCTATGGGGAAATAAAAGTTATGTCTACACCTAACACCCTAACATGAACCCCGAGTCTAAACACCCCTAATCTTACACTTATTAACCCTAATCTGCTGCCCCCGACATTGCCAACACCTGCATTATATTATTAACCCCTAATCTGCCGCTCCGGACACCGCCGCCACCTACATTATACTTATGAACCCCTAATCTGCTGCCCCCAACATCGCCGACACCTACATTATATTTATTAACCCCTAATCTGCCGCCCCCAATGTCGCCGCCACCTACCTACACTTATTAACCCCTAATCTGCCGCCCCCAACGTCACCGCCACTATAATAAACATATTAACCCCTAAACTGCCACACTCCTGCCTCGCAAACATTAGTTAAATATTATTAACCCCTAATCTGCCATCCCTAACATCGCAGCCACCTACCTACATTTATTAACCCCTAATCTGCCGCCCCAACGTCTCCGCCATATTAAAGTTATTAACCCCTAAACCTAAGTCTAACCCTAAACCTAACACCCCCTAACTTAAATATAATTTAAATAAATCTAAATAAATATTCCTATCATTAACTAAATTATTCCTATTTAAAACTAAATACTTACCTATAAAAATAAACCCTAAACTAGCTACAATATAACTAATAGTTAGATTGTAGCCATTTTAGGATTTATTTTTATTTTACAGGCAAGTTTGTATTTATTTTAACTAGGTATAATAGTTATTAGTTATTAACTATTTAATAACTACCTACCTAAAATAAATACAAATTTACCTGTAAAATAAAACCTAAACTAAGTTACACTAACACCTAACACTACACTACAATTAAATAAATTCCCTACATTAAATGCAATTAAATAAATTAAATTAGCTAAAGTACAAAAACAAACAAACACTAAATTACTGAAAATAATAAACAAATTACAGAAATTTTAACTAATTACACCTAATCTAATAGCCCTATTAAAATAAAAAAGCCCCCCCCCAAAATAAAAAAAAACCTAGCCTAAACTAAACTACCAATAGCCCTTAAAACGGCCTTTGCGGGGCATTGCCCCAAAGTAATCAGCTCTTTTACCTGTAAAAAAAAGTATAAACACCCCCCCCAGCAGTAAAACCCACCACTCATACAACCATCCCCCCAAATAAAATACTATCTAAAAAAACCTAAGCTCCCCATTGCCCTGAAAAGGACATTTGGATAGGCATTGCCCTTAAAAGGGCACTTAGTTCTTTTGCCGCCAAAACCCTAATCTAAAAAATAAAACCCACCCAATACACCCTTAAAAAACCTAACACTAACCCCCTGAAGATCGACTTTCCGGGAGACGTCTTCATCCAAGCTGGGCGAAGTGGTCCTCCAGACGGGCAGAAGTCTTCATCCAAGCCAGGCAGAAGTGGTCCTCCAGACGGGCAGAAGTCTTCATCCAAGCCGGGCAGAAGTGGTCCTCCAGACGGGCAGAAGTCTTCATCCAGACGGCATCTTCTATCTTCATCCATCCAGCACGGAGCGGGTCCATCTTCAAGATATCCGACGCGGAGCATCTTCTTCATCCGATGACTAAAACAGAATGAAGGTACCTTAAAGTGATGTCATCCAAGATGGCGTCCCTTAGATTCCGATTGGCTGATCGAATTCTATCAGCCAATCGGAATTAAGGTAGAAAAAATCCTATTGGCTGATGCAATCAGCCAATACGATTGAAGTTCAATCTTATTGGCTGATCCAATCAGCCAATAGGATTGAGCTTGCATTCTATTGGCTGTTCCAAGCAGCCAACAGAATGCGAGCTCAATCCTATTGGCTGATTGCATCAGCCAATAGGATTTTTTCTACCTTAATTCCGATTGGCTGATAGAATTCTATTTAGTTAATGATAGAATTCTATTTAGTTTAAACTATATTTAAGTTAGGGGGTGTTAGGTTTAGGGTTAGACTTAGGTTTAGGGGTTAATAACTTTAATATAGTGGCGGCGACATTGGGGGCGGCAGATTAGGGGTTAATAAATGTAGGTAGGTGGCAGCGATGTTAGGGACGGCAGATTAGGGGTTAATAAAATGTAACTAATGTTTGCGAAGCGGGAGTGCGGCGGTTTAGGGGTTAATATGTTTATTATAGTGGCGGCGACATTGGGGGAGGCAGATTAGTGGTTAATAAGTGTAGTTAGGTAGAAGAAAGGGGTAGCAACGGCACTGCTAGCCTGATGTGGCTTAAATATTTCTGATTCCCTATTTAATCCCTGATTGTCCTTAATGTATGTGGGAATAATTCCCTTGCAAATGTTTGGACTAAAAAAGGTGCAATGTAGTTTTCAACATATGAAACTTTTTGGTAGAGAGAAGCTCTAACTCAACAGACTACATATATAGCACTCTTAGGGGTTGATATAGGGTATAATTATAAGTGGTATAAAAGACTTTATTCCTTAAGGCAATGATTTGCCTTAAGGAATAAAGTCTTTTATACCACTTATAATTATACCCTATATCAACCCCTAAGAGTGCTATATATGTAGTCTATTGAGTTAGAGCTTCTCTCTACCAAAAAGTTTCAAGTGTAGTTAGGTGGCAGCAACATTGGGGACGGCAGATTAGGGGCTCATACATATAATGTAGGTGGCGGCGGTGTCCGGAGCGGCAGATTAGGGGTTAAAATTTTTATTCTAGTGATGCGGGAGGGCCTTGGTTTAGGGGGTTAATAGGTAGTTTATGGGTGTTTTTTTAGCATTTTAGTTATGAGTTTTATGTTACGGCGTTGTACCATAAAACTCATAACTACTGACTTTTAAATGTGTTAGGACTCTTGACAGGGTAGGGTGTACCGCTCACTTTTTGGCCTCCCAGGACAGACTCGTAATATCAGCGCTATGGAAGTCCCATAGAAAAAAGACTTTACAAAGTTTATGTAAATCGTTTTGCGGTAGGGCCAAAGAAGTCTGCGGTACACCTATAACTGCAAGACTCGTAATACCAGCGGGCGTAAAAAAGCAGCGTTGCCCTAAGTTAAACAGGTCTATTACCTGTAAACAAAATACAAAGACCCCACCAACAGTAAAACCCACCACTCAACCAACCTCCCAAAATAAAAAACCTAACTCTAACAAAAACCTAAGCTACCCATTGCCTTGAAAAGGGCATGTGTACGGGCATCGCCCTTAAAAGGGCATTAAGCTCTTTTGAATTGCCCTGAAAAGGGCATTTAGCTCTTTTAAGAAAAGCCCAAACCCTAAAAAATTGTTTTAAAAATCCTACCACTAACCCCCGAAGATCCACTTACATTTTCTGAAGTCCGGACATCCAGGCGGCGAGAAGTCTTCATCCAGGTGGCTCCATCTTTATCCATCGTGGGACCGGCATATTCTTCATCCCCGCGGAGGCAGAGTGGTCGATGCGCGGAGGCAGAGGTCCAGGTGAAGGTCCAAGGCGGAGGTCCAGGCTGAGGTCCAAGGCAGAGGTCCAGGAGGAGTTCCATCAATCCGACGTGGAGGTCCTCTTCATGTGATCGTCCGCCGCACACTGAGGATTGAAATGCAAGGTACCCCTTTTAAACTGGGGGTACCATTGCATTCCTATTGGCTTAAAATTTTGAATCAGCCAATAGGAATTAAGGCTGCTAAAATCCTATTGGCTGTTCAAATCAGCCAATAGGATTTAAGCAGCTCTCATTCTATTGACTGATTTGAATCTGATTTAGTTTTAAATAGGTATTATTTAGTTAATAATTGTAACTTTTAATTTAGCGCTATTTTAATTATGTTAAAGTTAGGGGGTGTTAGGGTTAGGTTTAGGGGTTAATAGTTTAATTCATGATGTTGTGATGTGGGGGGCTGGCGGTTAAGGGGTTAATAGGTTTATTTAGTGGGAGGCCAGAGGTTTAGGAGTTAATAGCTTTATTTAGTGGTGGCGATGTCGGGGAGCGGCGGAATAGGGGTTAATAGATTTATTATAGTGTTGGCGATGTTGGGGTGCGAGGGAATAGGGGTTAATAACTTTAGTATAGTGGCGGCAATATTGGGAGCGGCAGATTAGGGGTTAATAACATTATGTAGGTGGCGGCAATGTCGGGGGCAGCAGATTAGGGGTGTTTAGACTTAGGGTTTATGTTAGGGTGTTAGGTTTAAACGTTACTTTTTTCCCCATAGACATCAATGGGGTTGCATTACGGAGCTTTTCATTCCGCGATCGCAGGTGTTAGTTTTTTCTGACACTCTCTTCCCATTGAAGTCTATGAGGAAAGCATGCACGAGCATGTCAAATTAGCGCTTGTATTTTGTGCGGTTTGGAGCTCAACGCAACCATATCGCACGTACAAGCTGGCTGTTTCAAAACTTGTAATGGCAGTGCTATGGAGTGTGAAATAACGCAACTTTTGTTGCGTTCGCTAAAAACCCTCTAACACACAAAACTTGTAATCTACCTGAATATACGGTAATTTGAGATGTACATATGAAAAGAAAGTCTAGACACATTAGATCACATTAGAATGTCTAGATACATTAATCCTGTCTTGGTCTCTCTTGTATAATCCATTGCTAGTGGGAGGTCTTCAGATTTGCATATATAAATGTAAATATTAGCCATATACTTATTTTCTACTGCCAAGGATTTGCTGGAAATGCAATTTCTATTAAAAAACATTAAAACATTTTAAAATTGATTAAAAATAATATTGACTGATTCAAGGTATTTGACTGGGAAGGGCTCAAATGAAGTGTGTGTGTGTGTATATATATATATATATATATATATATACAGTGTATATATATCAAAATAACAAGAGTATTGCATTGAGCAATGTTACTTTTTTTATTGGACTATCACCTAGATTACGAGTTTTGTGTTAGAGGCTGTGCAGTGCTAACGAGCAGTGCTAACGAGCAGTGTTCCCTCACCGCTCACTTACCTGCAGCGCTGGTATTACGAGTTTTCACAAATCCGTCATTAAAAGACAAGAAGTGAGCGTTGAGCAAAATTTTGCTCATTACCGCACTCCAATACCAGCGCTGCTTAAGTCAGCGGTGAGCTGGTGTAACGTGCTCGTGCACGATTTCCCCATAGGAATAAACAGGGAGAGCCGGCTAAAAAAAAAAGCCTAACACCTGCAAAAAAGCAGCGTAAAACTCCCTAAGGCAGCCCCATTGATTCCTATAGGGAAATAAAAGTTATGTCTACACCTAACACCCTAACATGAACCTCGAATCTAAACACCTCTAATCTTACACTTATTAACCCCTAATCTGCCACCCCGACATGGCCGCCACCTGCATTATATTATTAACCCTTAATCTGCTGCTCCGGACACCGTCGCCACCTACATTATATGTATGAACCCCTAATCTGCTGACCCCAACATCGCTGACACCTACATTATATTTATTAACCCCTAATCTGCCGCCCCCAATGTCGCCGCCACCTACCTACACTTATTAACCCCTAATCTGCCGCCCCCAACGTCACCGCCACTATAATAAACATATTAACCCCTATACCGCCGCACTCCACCTCGCAAACATTAGTTAAATATTATTAACCCCTAATCTGACGGCCCTAACATTGACTCCACCTACCTACATTTATGAACCCCTAATCTGCCGCCCGCAACGTCGCCGCCACTATATTAAAGTTATTAACCCCTAAACCTAAGTCTAATCCTAACACCCCCTAACTTAAATATAATTTAAATAAATCTAAATAAAAATTCTTATCATTAACTAAATTATTCCTATTTAAAACTAAATACCTGTAAAATAAACCCTAAGATAGCTACAATATAACTAATAGTTACATTGTATCTAGCTTAGGGTTTATTTTTATTTTGTATTTATTTTAACTAGGTAGAATAGTTAGTAAATAGTTATTAACTATGTAATAACTACCTAGCTAAAATAAAGACAAATTTACCTGTAAAATAAAACCTAACCTAAGTTACACTAACACCTAACACTACACTATAATTAAATAAATTCCCTACATTAAATACAATTAAATAAATTAAATTAAATTAGCTTAAGTACAAAAAAAACACTAAATTAAAGAAAATAATAAACAAATTACAGAAATTTAAACTAATTACACCTAATCTAATAGTCCTATTAAAATAAAAAAGTCCCCCAAAATAAAAAGACCCCTAGCCTAAACTAATTTACCAATAGCCCTTAAAAGGGCCTTTTGCAGGGCATTGCCCCAAAGTAATCAGCTCTTTTACCTGTAAAAAAAATACAAACAACCCCCCAACAGTAAAACCCACCACCCACACAACCAGCCCCCCAAATAAAATACTATCTAAAAAAACCTAAGCTCCCCATTGCCCTGAAAAGGGCATTTAGATGGGTATTGCCCTTAAAAGGGCAGTTTGCTCTTTTGCCGCCCAAACCCTAATCTAAAAAATAAAACCCACCCAATACACACTTAAAAAAACCTAACACTAACCCCCTGAAGATCAACTTACCGGGAGACGTCTTCATCCAAGCTGGGCGAAGTGGTCCTCCAGATGGGCAGAAGTCTTCATCCAAGCCGGGCAGAAGTTGTCCTCCAGACGGGCAGAAGTCTTCATCCAGACGGCATCTTCTATCTTCATCCATCCGGCGCGGAGCGGCTCCATCTTCAAGACATCCAACGTGGAGCATCCTCTTCTTCCGACGACTAAAACAGAATGAAGGTACCTTTAAAGGTACAGTCAACCATAGAATTGTTATTGTTTTAAAAGATAGATAATCCTTTTATTACTCATTCCCCAGTTTTGCATAACCAACACAGTTATATTAATGTACTTTTTACCTTTGTGATTACCTTGTATCTAGGAACCTTCTTCCAGCCCCCTGATCACATGACTGTGACTGTTTATTATCTATTGTCTTAAATTTAGCATTGTATTGTGCTAGATCTTAAATAACCCCCTGTGCCTGAACACAGTGTTATCTATATAGCCCACGTGTACTTTCTGTCTCTTTGTGTTGAAAAGAGATTTAAAAAGCATGTGATAAGAGGCAGCCCTCAAAGGCTTAGAAATTAGCATATGAGCCTAACTATGTTTAGTTTAAACTAAGAATACCAAGAGAAAAAAGCAAATTTGATGATAAAAGTAAATTGGAAAGTTAATTAAAATTAAAAGTCCTATCTGAATAATGAAAGTTTAATTTATACTTGACTGTCCCTTTAAGTGACTTCATCCAAGATGGCGTCCCTTAGATTCCGATTGGCTGATAGAAATCTATCAGCCAATCGGAATTAAGGTAGAAAAAATCCTATTGGCTGATGCAATCAGCCAATAGGATTTAAGTTCAATCCTATTGGCTGATCCAATCAGCCAATAGGATTGAGCTTGCATTCTATTGGCTGATTGGATCAGCCAATAGAATGCGAGCCTAATCCAATTGGATGATTGCATCAGTTAATAGGATTTTTTCCTCTCTTAATTCCAATTGGCTGATAGCATTCTATCAACCAATCGGAATCTAAGGGACGCCATCTTGGATGACGTCACTTAAAGGTACCTTCATTCTGTTTTAGTCGTCGGAAGAAGACAATGCTCCGCGTCGGATGTCTTGTAGATGGAGCCGGATGGATGAAGATAGAAGATGCCGTCTGGATGAAGACTTCTGCCCATCTGGAGGACCACTTCTGCCCGGCTTGGATGAAGACTTCTGCCCGTCTGGAGGACCACTTCGCCGGCTTGGATGAAGACTTCTCCCGGCTTCCTTGAGGACTTCAGCCCGGCTTGGATGAAGACTTCTCCCGGTAAGTTGATCTTCAGGGGGTTAGTGTTAGGTTTTTTTAAGGGTGTATTGGGTGGGTTTTATTTTTAGGTTAGGGACTTTGGGCTGCAATAGAGCTAACTGCCCTTTTAAGGGCAATGCCCATCCAAATGCACTTTTCAGGGCAATGGGGAGCATAGGTTTTTTTAGATAGTATTTTATTTGGGGGTTGGTTGTGTGGGTGGTGGGTTTTACTGTTGTGGGGTTGTTTGTATTTTTTTTACAGGTAAAAGAGCTGATTACTTTGCAAAAGGCCCTTTTAAGGGCTATTGGTAGTTTAGTTTAGGCTAGGGTATTTTTTTTATTTTGGGCTATTAGATTAGGTGTAATTAGTTTAAATTTCTGTAATTTGTTTATTATTTTCTGTAATTTAGTGTTTGTTTGTGTACTTTAGCTAATTTAATTTAGGTAATTGTATTTAATTTAGTTCATTTATTTAATTATAGTGTAGTGTTAGGTGTTACTGTAACTTAGGTTAGGTTTTATTTTACAGGTAAATTTGTATTTATTTTAGCTAGGTAGTTATTAAATAGTTAATAACTAATAACTATTATACCTAGTTAAAATAAATACAAACTTGCCTGTAAAATAAAAATAAACCCTAAGTTAGATACAATGTAACTATTAGTTATATTGTAGCTAGCTTAGGGTTTATTTTACAGGTAAGTATTTAGTTTTAAATAGGAATAATTTAGTTAATGATAGGAATATTTTTTAGATTTATTGTAATTATATTTAAGTTAGGGGGTGTTAGGGTTAGACTTAGGTTTATAGGTTAATAACTTTAATATAGTGGTGGCGAAGTTGAGGGCGGCAGATTAGGGGTTAATAAATGTAGGTAGGTGGCGACGATGTTAGGGACGGCAGATTAGGGGTTAATAATATTTAATTAATGTTTGCGAAGCAGGAGTGCGGCGGTTTAGGGGTTAATATGTTTATTATAGTTGCGGCGACGTTGGGGACGGCAGATTAGGGGTTAATAAGTGTAGGTTGGTGGCGGTGACATTGGGGTGGCAGATTAGGGGTTAATAAATATAATGTAGGTGGCGGCGATGTTGGGGGCGGCAGATTAGGGGTTAATAAATATAATGTAGGTGGCGGCAGTGTCCGGAGTGGCAGATTAGGGGTTAAAAATGTTATATTAGTGTTTGCGATGCGGGAGGGCCTCGGTTTAGCGGTTAATAGGTAGTTTATGGGTGTTAGTGTACTTTTTAGCACATTAGTTATGAGTTTTATGTTACGGCGTTGTACCATAAAACTCTTAACTACTGACTTTTAAATGCGTTAGGACTCTTGACAGGGTAGGGTGTACCGCTCACTTTTTGGCCTCCCAGGACAGACTCGTAATACTATGGAAGTCCCATAGAAAAGAGACTTTACGAAGTTTACATAAGTCGTTTTGCGGTAAGGCCAAAGAAGTGTGCGGTGACCCTAAACCTTCAAGACTCGTAATACCAGCGGGCGTAAAAAAAGCAGTGTTAGGACCTCTTAACGCTGCTTTTTTACCCTAACGCACAACCCTTATTCTAGCTGTATATATTTATAAGATGACATGCTTTCAGAAGAATGTATTCCTTTTTCAATTCTGAAGCAATACTAACCAATTTGATGGAATTTACAGATCGGGTTTATCACTGTAGGTCATGCGGTGTCAGGGTTAATGCGTGAGCGATAAGTATTAGGTTTTTGTTTTTTTAAAGAGTGCTCCATTGAAGTCTATGGGGAGAAGCAGTTAACACAGTCACAATAGTAGAAGTCCTGAAGTTAGTGCGCATAGGGTTTCGCTCGCACGCAATTAATTTATTTCAACTTGTAATATGAGCACTAACACATCTGCTTTTAAAGTTTAATTACCGTCATACTATGAAAAACTGTAAATTCTCTGCAGCTGTGTTTATACCATCAGGAGAATATATTTAGCAATAGTTGTGCAACAGGTGTGTATTATACAAACAAAAGCTGGAAATAAGGAAAACGCACCAAGCTAATTTACTTTAGATGTAATTCTATGTACTGTATGTGTTTACTAATTATAAAAATTATATAGAAATTATAGAACTGTAGATAACATCAGAACAATGACCAGACACATCTAATTATACTAGTGACACTCCAGGAGGCAGTTAATGTAATGATTGCCTCCTGGAGTGTCACTCTTACTCATCCCTAACGTCATTAAAAATTAAATGTAGAAAGTAATTCTAAGTCATCTACAGCCTTTAACTATCACAAAATATAGTCTTCTAATGCTCTTTAACCTCTTAAGGACATATGACGGAATTTTTCCGTCATAAAACAATTGAGCAAACTGAAAGCTGTGTCCTTAAAGGGTTAAAAACACACACCACCAAAAAAAAGTCTATCCTTTACTTTGTTCCCAATTATCCATTTTACCTGCTGGAGTGTATTAAATTGTTTACAAATAGCACCTTAGCATTTGTATCAAAATTTTAAATAGCTGATTTTGCCTGTGTTATCCCTACCTATACGGAAGGTGTCTATACCTAGGTATAGGCTAATGACAAACTATGTAAACCAACAGCAGAAAAAATGACACTCCCAGTTGAAGGAAGAAGAGACTGATATGCCTGAAAATGTGTACCTAACTTGCAGGACAGTGCTTTGAATATTAGAAACTCCCGGCAATGTATCCCCATTAAAACACAGGTTACTCCCATGGAACGCCCAGCAAACTCTCACAGAGTGCCTATATACACGGCATATCTGCAATCTACCTTGATAATAAAGACAAAAAATCTTCCTATTTAACCTATATGGTTTTATTTCAGTTATAGTAGTTTGTTGTGGTGGTTGTGTTGGATTGTTTTAGGCTTTATTGTTGTTGTATTAGTTGTTTATTGTTGTGTTAGATTGGCTTAGGCTTTGTTGTTGTAGTAGTTGTTTAATTGTGTTGTGTTAGATTGTCTCAGGCTTTGTTGTTGTAGTAGTTGTGTTTAAACTTTAATAGCTGTGTAAGTTTGTGTAACAATTTTTTTTAGTTGTGGCTTAGTTTAATAGTTGTGTAAAAAATGTTTTAAATTTAGTTGAGAGAGGTTATCTTGTGGTGGGAATGAGGGTGTATAAGGGGTTAATAGTTTAGAGGGGTTAGCTTGAGGTGGGATTAAGGACACGTAAAGGGTTAATAGTGTAGTAGGGTTATCTTGTGGTTGGATTGAGGGTGTGTAAGGGTTAAATAGTTTAGAGGGGTTAGTTTGTGGTGAGATTGAGGGCATGTAAGAAGTTAATATTGTAGTGGGGTTGTCTTCTGATGCAATTGATGGCATGTAAGGGGTTAACAGTTTAGATGGGTTAGTTTACGTGGTATTGAGAGCACGTCAGGGGTTATTAGTGTAGGGCTGTTTAGTGGTTTTACTGGGTTGCTGTTTTTGCATTAAAAGAATACTGGTTAAACAAATATATTAATGGTTTTCCTTAATTCATTGTTTCTTTATTCTTTTAATTCTTGTAGGCTGAGGTTAGTTTATTTGGTTGTGTGATATATGTAAAAGGGATCCTTTTCTTTATATTTTCAATGTAGGTGACTATGCTGCTTGTAATATATCGCCAGCATTGCGAACCAGTGAGATCTATAGTAACACACCTCTCTGTGATACTGCATTAAACATTAAACATTAAATCAGCCATATCAGTCAGAAACCGCAATGTCAGAATGATGCAATTTCGTATATGGTACTCACATTTAAGAATGGCAATCTCTTATGCCAATAGAAGAAGGCTGGATCTTTCACAGCAACCCAGCTAGCTGAACTTCCACACTGCTGGAACACAGGATCCTCAGCATTTGATAAGGGTAGAGCACTTCCAGAGCGGTTTGATCCTCTATAAAGGGAAATATTATTACAAAGACTAATGGTTAGCAAAAGTCCATATGAGGTTTTAGAATGAAATTATATGCACATGTGGCTCCTCTTTCGTCTTGCCATCTTTTTATAGAGCCTACACATTGTTCGTGGGAAGAAAGAGTGCTGCCTCTTAACTATTAGACTTTTGGACTATCATATCCCTCAGGAAGATCGAGTCACTACATTTCTGAGACTGTCCCTTTTTGAAGCTTGAAGTATTTATTATATACAGCATTCAGATTATTATTATTTACTATCATCTTATATGTATAGCCACAAGTATGGTGAAATTACTTTTTATGTTTGCTAAATAGCGCCTCTTACTGGACAATTATTATTTCTTATATTTGTTTGTTTTTTCTAAATGGTAGAGTTACTGCCAGCAAGTTCTTGGATATCCTAGGTGATCAAGTGCACCCTGTGATCCAAATGTTGTATCCCAATAACAGTGCCATTTTTCAGGAATATAATGCACCCATACACATAGCCAGAGCAGTTCAGTCTTGACTTGAGGGGATGCACCTCAATATCTGACCTGGCCAGCTCAGTCTCCTAACTTGAATATCATCAAACCACTGGAGGCAGTTTTGGAGAGCAGACTGAGAAGCTGATTCCCTCCTTTAACATCTCTGAAGCAATTGGTAGATTTTCTGATAAAAGAATGGTACAACATGCCACTAGAGACTATTCAAAAGTTGTATGAATCTTTTAAAAGAAGGTTAGAAGCTGTATTAAAGAAAAATAGTGGTCCAACACCATATAAATAAATATTGCCTATTTCCCAGGTGTTCACATTATTTTGTCTAATCCCTAAAAAAAAAAAAAAAATATATATATATATATATATATATATACTAGTAGTTTTTTGCAGTACAGCGGTCCCACCCCTTGCTCTCTCCCCCCTCTCTTTTGTTCTCTCTTCCCCCCTTTCTTTTGCTTTCTCTCCCCCCTCTCCTTTGCTCTCTCTCTCTCCCCTCTTTTGCTCTCTCCCTCCTTTCTTTTGCTCTCTCTCCCCCCTCTTTTGTTCTCTCCCCCCTCTTTGGCTCTCCTCCCCCCTCTTTGGCTCCCCCCCCCCCTCTTTGGCTCCCCCCCCCCCCTTTGGCTCTCTCCCCTCTTTTGCTCTCTCTCCTCTTTGGCTCTCTCTCTCCCCCCTCTTTGGCTCTCCCCCCCTTTGGCTCTCTCCCCCCCCTTTGACTCTCCCCCCCCCATTTGGCTCTCTCCCCCCCTTTGGCTCTCCCCCCCCCTTTGGCTCTCTCTCCCCCCTCTTTGGCTCTCTCCCCTCTTTTGCTCTATCTCCCCTTTGGCTCTCTTTCCTCTTTGGCTCTCTCTCTCCCCCCTCTTTGGCTCTCCCCTCCCCTTTGCCCCCCCCCTCTTTGGCTCTCCCCCCCTGTTTTGCTCTCTCTCTCCCCTCTTTGGCTCTCTCCCCCCTATTTTGTTCTCTCCCCCCTCTTTGGCTCTTTCCCCCCCTCTTTGGCTCTCTCCTCCCCCTCTTTGGCTCTCTCCTCCCCCTCTTTGGCTCTCTCTCCCCCCTCTTTGGCTCTCTCTCCTTTTTGGCTCTTTTTCCTCTTTGGCTCTCCCCCCCCCTTCTCTTTGGCTCTCCCCCCCCTTCTCTTTGGCTCTCCCCCCCCTTCTCTTTGGCTCTCCCACCCCCTTCTCTTTGGCTCTCTCTCCCCCCTCTTTGGCTCTCTCTCTCCCCTCTTTGGCTCTCTCTCCCCCCTCTTTGGCTCTCTCTCCTTTTTGGCTCTTTTTCCTCTTTGGCTCTCCCCCCCTTCTCTTTGGCTCTCCCCCCCCCTTCTCTTTGGCTCTCCCCCCCCCCTTCTCTTTGGCTCTCCCGCCCCCTTCTCTTTGGCTCTCACCTCCCCTTCTCTTTGGCTCTCTCCCCCCCCTTCTCTTTGGCTCCCCCCCTTCTCTTTGGCTCTCCTCCCTTTGGCTCTCTCTCCCCTCTTTGGCTCTCTCTCCTTTTTGGCTCTTTTTCCTCTTTGGCTCTCCCCTCCCCTTCTCTTTGGCTCTCCCCCCCTTCTCTTTGGCTCTCCCCCCCCCTTCTCTTTGGCTCCCCCCCCCCTTCTCTTTGGCTCTCCCCCCTTAGGCTCTCTCTCCCCTCTTTGGCCCTTCTCCCCCCCTCTCCTGCTCCTTCTCCCCCTCCCCCCCCCTCTCCTGCTCCTTCTCCCCCCCTCTCCTGCTCCCCCCCTCTCCTGCTCCCTCTCTGGCTCTGTCTTGAAGTCTTCACATCGCGGGACCCCGTCCGGCCACGCCCCATCGCGGCGGCACCCGCCCGGCCACGCCCATCGCGACGCCCGGCCACGCCCATCGCGACGTCCGGCCACGCCCCCATCGCAACGCTCCCGTCGGCCACAAACAGCTGTGAGGTCTGGGGAGCGTGTGGCCGCTTCTCACCCAGCACACCTCACAGCTGTTGAGTAGCTCGCGCTCCATATCTCTTGCCACAGGCTGTTTCAATCAGCTTACCTCGCGCTCCCCAGACCTCACAGCTGTTTGTGTACCTCGCGCTCCCTATCTCAAGGCCAAGTGTTTGTCTCTACTGCGCATGACGGCTTCAGACAAACACTTGGCCTTTTATAATATAGGATATACATACATACTGTATATATATATATATATACAGTATATATATAATCTAAATAATTGATATAATATATACATATATTTTTACAGTATCTATAATCATTTGTAATAATTCTTAATATTTAATATTTCAATAATGCGCTAACCTGACTCTGCATTAGACCTACATTGCGAAACACGAAGTGTGTTGTACATATTTTACATTCTTATGTTCTTCACATAGAATTTTTTTTTATTATTATTATTAAATAGATATTTTTATGCATATATATGTCATAATGTTAATGTAAAATATATATCTATACCTATATATTAATAGGAATATACAGGTATATATATATATATATATATATATATATATATGTATTTACAATAAAAATAATATATTCAAGCATGTGAAGAACATTGGAATGTAAAATATTGATAACTCCTGTCCGGTTAGAGCTCAAGCGTTAAGTGTTATATTTTTTCTTTTATGCTCTCCATTGAAGTCTATGGGGCAAATGCGTTAGCGTGGTCGTGATATCCAAAGTCCTGAAGTTAGCATGCATTGGGTATCGTTCATGTAAAAGTTTTACTTTCAACTTGTAATATGATCGCTAACCCACGTGCACAAAATTATTACTTCTAGTAAAGTTTACGCTTGAGCGGGAGCTCTTAATAGCATGCCACTTGTAATTTAGCCCTTGTAACCTACGCATTTCATGCCTACAACAACGGCACTTTCTCTGTCTAGTCTGTTGGCCCACTAAGACTGTTATTATGTACCTTTGCTTTTAAATGTTAAAATAAAAGTTATTTTTTACTGGGACCCCTGGATCGTATGCTGTCGGCATTTATCGATGTGCAGCGGACATGATACGCTTCATTGTATCATGTCTGCTCGCACTTTAATAAATCGGCCCCTATATCTCAGCCTCCTCACATAAATATCAGCTGCATTCTGGGGGGGGTGTGAAACCCTAATTTGAAAGAGCCCTGTATCATGCAGGTGATTGTTTTAAAAAATAAGAATAACCTGCAACATTACTTAAAGTGTTGTTTGCCCTGAGGTGGGAGGGAGCCCCAACCTCTGTTTTGCTGGAGGGACAAGTAAATCCTCATTTGGATGTGAAGACCCCCTATTTCAAATAAGGAGTCACTTGTCATTCTAGGATGCAGCTGATATCCTGCCCCATTACAAACTAGGTAAATTATAATAGTGGGGGTGAGGATTAATACAACTCCACTATCTGACCCTACATGAAAGAAAGAATGCCCCTCTTTTACATGAGAGCTCAATCCTATTGGCTGATTAAGTGTCGGGATAGGGGCCAATAAATTTATTTAGGTTGCAGCGGGGTCAGGGAGCGGCAGGATAGGGGTTAATAACTTTATTTAGGTTGCGGCGGGGTCAGGGAGCGGCGGGATAGGGGTTAATAACTTTATTTAGGTTGCGGCGGGGTCAGGGAGCGGCGGGATAGTGGTTAAACATTTTAGTATAGTGGCGGCGTTTAGAGACAGGGTATAAATAAAGTTGGTAAAAAGTCGAATAGATGCGAGATCGATGATTGCTAGTTAACAACAGTCCGATGCTCATTGATATAAACCATATAGGGAGATTTCCACTCCCAGCACCTTTTTAACAGCAGCAAAGAATAAGGTATCTCATTAATAGTTAACACTTTCTGCGCAGAGTCCTCACATACTGGAATAGTTTGTTAAAAGTTTGGTCAATAGCACAAATATTTTAGGTAATATACAGTTAGCAGTTTATGCTTTATATGCATTGGTTAAAGGGATAGGAAAGTCAAAATTAAACTTGCCTGATTCAGATAGAGAGGGATATTTATCAAGCCGTCAACCGTAAATACACTGGAATTCCGCAGCATAATTGTGGCGAGCTTGATTCCCCTTATTTATCAAAGCCTACAGACCGTCAAAAGTTGAAATTTGTGACGTAACATACAATCCGCCGGTCTCAGTCCGACACAGATCGATTCTTACGTCACTACAGATGTTCCAAATGCAAATTTGACACTATCTGACAACTTTTGCTAGTTAACAAATGTCTAACAGGTATTCTCGCCACTATTCCGTCCCAGCGTACCTGCTTTTCAATCCGCCGCCCTGGAGGCGGCAGATGCCATAGTAATCAATGGGAGTTTGAAAGCAGCGAAAGCTCATGTTCGCTGCTACCCAATATCCCATTGATTCCTATGGGAGAATAAAATTTATGTTTACACTTAACACCCTTACATGTACCCCAAGTCTAAACACCCCTAATCTGCCGCCCCGACATTGCCGCCACCTACTTTATACTTATTAACCCCTAATCTGCCGCCCGACACCGCCCTACCTACATTATACTTATTAACCCCTAATCTGCCACCCCCTACACCACCACCACCTACATTATACTTATTAACCCCTAATCTGCTGCCCCTACACCGCCGTCACCTACATAAAAGCATTAACCCCTATCCTGCCACTCCCGGAGCCCACTGCAACTAAATAAAGTTATTAACCCCTAAACCCCTGGCCTCCCACATCACTACCACTTACTAAAGCTATTAACCTCTAAACCTAACAACCCGCTAACTTTATATTAAATATTAGCTCATCCCTATCTTATAATAAATTTAAACTTACCTTTAGAATTAAATTAAACTATATTCAACTAACAATTAATCTACCCTAACTATTATACTAAAATTACATTAAACTACATTAAACTAAAAATTAATCTACCCTAACTGTTATACTAAATTACATTAAACTACAAATTAAATTAAATATATTATATAGTTAAAAACCTAACCCAACTCAAATAATTTAAACCTACTATTACAAATTACAAAGTTACAAATTACAAAAGTTACACAAAATAAAAAATAAATTATCAAAGATTTAAACTAATTACACCTAATCTAAGAGCCCTATGAAAATAAAAAGCCCCTCAAAAATAAAAAACCCTAGACTACAATAAACTACCAATGGCCCTTATAAGGGCCTTTTGCGGGGCATTGCCCCAAAGAAATCAGCTCTTTTACCTGTAAAAAAAAAATACAAACAACCCCCCAACAGTAAAACCCACCACCCACACAACCAACCCCCCAAATAAAAACATAATCTAAAAAACCTAAAATCCCCATTGCCCTGAAAAGGGCATTTGTATGGGTATTGCCCTTAAAAGGGCATTTAGCTCTTTTTCAAAAGCCCAAACCCTAATCTAAAATTAAAACCCACCCAATAAACCCTTAAAAAAGCCTAACACTAACCCAAGAAGATCCACTTACAGTTTCTGAAGAGCCAACATCCATCCTCAACGAAGTGGCAGAAGTCCTCATTGAATCCAGCAGAAGTCTTCATTCAAGCGGGCCGACATCTTCAGCCAATCGGGCAGAAGTCTTCATCCATCCGGCGTGGAGCGGCTCCTTCTTCAAGACATCCGACGCGGAACATCCTCTTCGTTCAACGTCTTCTTTACAAGGAATGTTCCTTTAAATTACGTCATCCAAGATGGCGTCTCTTAGATTCCGATTGGCTGATAGCCAATCGGAATTAAGGTTAAAAAAATCCTATTGGCTGTTGCAATCAGCCAATAGAATTGAGCTTGCATTCTATTGGCTGATTGGAATAACCAATAGAATGTGAGTTCAATCATATTGGCTGATTGGATCAGCCAATAGGATGAAAGCTCAATCCTATTGGCTGACTGCAACAGCCAATAAGATTTTTTCAACCTTAATTCCGATTGGCTGATAGAAATCTATCAGCCAATCGGAATCTTAGGGATGCCATCTTGGATGACGTCATTTAGAGGAACCTTCATTCGAAAGAAGACGTCGTCAGAAGAGGATGCTCTGCGTCGGATGTCTTGAAGAAGGAGCAGCTCCATGCCGTCTGGATGAAGACTTCTGCCCGGTTGGATGAAGACGTCGGCCCGCTTGGATGAAGACTTCTGCCGGATTCGATGAGAACTTCTGCCGCTTCGTTGAGGATGGATGTCGGCTCTTCAGAAACTGTAAGTGGATCTTCAGGGGTTAGTGTTAGGTTTTTTTTAAGGGTTTATTGGGTGCGTTTTAATTTTAGATTAGGGTTTGGGCTTTTGAAAAAAGCTAAATTCCCTTTTAAGGGTAATGCCCATACAAATGCCCTTTTCAGGGCAATGGGGAGCTTAGGTTTTTTTAGATTAGGTTTTTATTTGGGGGGTTGGTTGTGTGGGTGGTGGGTTTTACTGTTGTGGGTTTGTTCATATTTTTTTTTTACAGGTGAAAAAGCTGATTTCTTTGGGGCAATGCCCCGCAAAAGGCCCTTTTAAGGGCTATTGGTAGTTTATTGTAGGCTAGGGTTTGTTTGTTTTTTTGGGGGGGGGGGCTTTTTTATTTTCATAGGGCTCTTAGATTAGGTGTAATTAGTTTAAATCTTTGATAATTTATTTTTTATTTTGTGTAACTTAGTGGGGGGTTTTTGTAACTCAGTGTTTGTTATTTTTTGTAACTTAGTTGTTAGTTTTTGTAACCTTGTAATTTGTAATAGTAGATTTAAATTATTTGAGTAGAGTTAGGTTTTTAACTATATAATATATTTAATTTAATTTGTCGTTTAATGTAATTTAGTATAACAGTTAGGGTAGATTAATTATTAGTTTAATATAGTTTAATGTAATTTAGTATAACAGTTAGGGCAGATTAATTATTAGTTGAATATAGTTTAATTTAAATCTAAAGGTAAGTTTAAATTTATTATAAGATAGGGATGAGTTAATATTTAATATAAAGTAAGCAGGTTGTTAGGTTTAGGGGTTAATAGGTTAATTTAGTTTATGGCGATGTGGGGGGCTGGCGGTTTAGAGGTTAATAGGTTTAGTAAGTGGTAGTTATGTGGGAGGCCAGGGGTTAATAACTTAATTTAGTTGGGATGGGCTCCAGGAGCAGCGGGATAGGGGTTAATAACATAATGTAGGCGGCGGCGGTGTAGGGGGCAGCAGATTAGGGGTTAATAACATAATGTAGGTGGCGGCAGGGTCCGGGAGCGGCGAAATAGGGGTTAATAAGTTTATAAGAGTTGCGGCGGTGTCGGGGAGCAGCGGGATAGGGGTTAATAACTTTAGTTGCGGTAGGGTTGGGGAGCGGCAGGATAGGGGTTAAACAGTTTAGTATAATGGTGGTGTTTTGTGACAGTATATAAATAAAGCTATGAAAAAGCCAAATAGCAGCAAGATCGATGACTGTTAGTTAACAACAGTCCGCTGCTCATCGGCCCGTACTTGGTGTGCGGCTTTTTGACAGCTTTTTTGTTAAATATGGAGAGCGTATTCAAGTCTGCGGCCGCGATGTTAGGCGATGTCAGGCGAGAGTATTGGTGCCGTTGAATGCAAGTAAGTTGATGGATTGATAAGTAGGCCTCCTTGTATGTAATTTTAAGACACTTTTACATTCACTTCTATTTTCAAATGTGCTTCGTTCTCTTGGTATCCCTTGATGAAAAAGAATACTCACATATCCTACACTAGTGGGAGCTAGCTGCTGATTGGTGTCTGCACAAATTTGTCTCTTGTGAAAGGCTAACTAGTTGTGTTCATCTAGCTGCCAGAAGCACAATGCTGTTCATTCAGCAAAGGATAACAATATAATGAAGCAAATTTGATAATAGATATAAATTAAACAGTTGTTTACAACTGTATGTTCTATCCAAATCATGAAAGACAATTTTGTTTCCTGTCCCTTTAACTTATATTGGTGGTTTTGTAATACATTTTTATTATGTTTTTCTTCTTTATAGCTATATAATGCAACAGGTATTAGAGTCCCTGTCAATCTGCAAAGTATTCACTGCACTCTGGTGTTTTTTCCTCTCTTGTAATTCTCTTATGGTATGTGAATATTTATATAGAGCAAATGATTTTAGGCTGTTAATTTAGTCCTACATTTGTTGTACTGTTATCCAATGTCTTACTTCTAATTTTTTGTTAATTGCCATGTGATGTTCAATCCTTATCAATACTTGCTATTATTCTAAAATGCATAGCTGTCTTATGCCATAGTTTTAACCTCCTCCAAATGTTATTGTCTGTTTATTTAACTCACCCTGACCAGACCAAAATCTAAGTTTCAAATTGGCCCTTCATTTGTCTCTGATTTATCAATCAAGTAATTTAGTGGACACAGCTGACTTCCCTGCCTATATATTTTAACATCAGCTTGGGATGTGCATTGCACTGGGCTGTGCATTGCTACAACAGCATATGTTTACATTTTCAAAGGGAACATTTTGTAAGTCAGGCATTAACAATTGAATTATACAAGAATTAAGTGAACTTTTTATAAGTGAGGCATTAACAATAGAATTATACAATAATTAAGTAAACATTTTATAAGTCAGGCATTAATAATAGAATTATACAAGAATTAAGTGAACATTTTATAAGTGAGTCATTAACAATAGAATTATACAAGAATTCAACAAGGATTGGGCAAGGGGCAAGAAACAAGGCAAGTACTTCTGTAATATTATGTTTTATGTACCTCTTTGTTTCCTTATGCAACTGCTACTGTAATACTGTGTCTTATGTGATTAATTGGTTCCCACTTTTGTAAAAATGCTCAATATATTCACATTCCTTTTTGCTGCCTCTTGTCTCTATAACAACATACATTATTCAATTACTCCTTCTCTCTCTCCACCTGCACTGTTCATTAGCCCATCTCTCTTAAACTCACCTTACTTTTGTACTCATGAACTTTACCTATTCCTAAACACTCTCTCTCCCCCCTGCACCTCGTCTCAAAAACAGTCTTTTTATTGCAAATCTGTATCTCATCTCATGTCACTCTCCCTCTTGCTTTTACTAACTGCTGGTAACATCTCCCCTAATCCTGGTCCCTAACAACTGCCTAGCCGTGCACATCCATGTGTACCATCCCATAGACTCAGAAAACAAAACTCTGCCAACCTTACTCACATTCCTCTTGCATCAAAAGTCACTACCCTTTTCACTTGTGCACTCTGGAACTCTCACTCTGTTTGCAGCAAGCTCACTTCTATACATGACCTCTTTATCTCTCGCTCCCTCAACCTTCTGGCCCTAACAGAAACCTGGCTCTCTCCCCTAGACACAGCATCCATTGCTGCTCTGTCACATGGGGGTCTCCCCTTCAGCCACACTCCTAGGTCTGGTAATAGACAAGGAGGTGGTGTAGGTATTTTACTTTCCTCTCGTTGTGTCTTTCAACAAATACAACCCATCTCTTCCCTCACATTTTCCTCATTCGAAAGCCATATGATTCGCTTATTCTCTCCTCTCTCTATATGTGTTGCAGTCATATACCAACCCCCTGGCTCCTCAACTCAATTTCTAAATCACTCGGCTTCTTGGCTACCTTATTTCCTTTCTTCAGACACCCCTGCCCTCATTCTTGGTGACTTCAACATCCCTCTTGACAATCCCACTGCTTCATCTGCAAAACAAATTCTGCAACTCACTTCTTCTTTCGGTTTGTCACAATAGACTGATTCTCCCACTCACACAGACGGTCACTCCAGCTATCGATGCACTTTCTCTAACTTCACAAACTCCCCCTTTCCTCTTTCTGACCATAATCTCCTTACTTGCAACATATCATTCCTCCCTACAACTCTCCCTCCTTCTACTCCTCACACCAAACTTTACAGAAGCATTATGTCATTAGATCAGCAACAGCTTGCTAATTCCCTCGAACCTCTCCTCTCATCCTTCTACTCCTTTTCCTGCCCTGATCAATCTATCTGCCACTATAATTTCACCCTTACATCAGTCCTTGACAATCTGGCCCCTCTTACTATTGCTCAGAAATCACACACTCATCCTCAGCCCTGGCATACTCCTCTGACACAGTACCTACGCAGATGTTCCCGTACTGCTGAGCGGCACTAGAGAAAATCTCGGGGGTTCAGCTGATCTTCTTCATTACAAACTCATCTTGAACGCCTACTATTCTGCTCTTAATCTCCATAAGCAACACTACTTCTCTACTCTTATCTCTAATCTTTCTTCAGGTCTCCCTACCTGCCGCCTAGCTCCTTTACAATCCATAATTAATGCCTCTGCCAGGCTCATCTTCCTTACACGTCGCTCTTCATCTGCTGCACCTTTCTGCCAATTCCTTCACTGGCTTCCTCTTGCCTCTAAGATCTAACACAAAATTCTCACTCTGACATACAAAGCCTTCAACTTTACTGCTCCTCCCTATTTCTCAGACCTTGTCTCCAGATATTCTCCCTCCCGTCCCCTTCGATCTGCTCATGACCTCCTACTCTCCTCCACGCCTGTTACCTCATCCCACTCCAGTTTACAGGACTTCTCCAGACTGGATCCATCTTGTGGAACTCTCTGCCTCGCTCCACAAGACTCTCCCCTAGTTCTGAAAGCTTGAAGCACTCCCTAAAAACTCTACTGTTCAGGAATGCATACAACCTACGCTAACCTTTCTTTATACCAGTTCCTCTCCTCCATCGCTATCCCCTGAACCCCGTTAGCATGTAAGCCTAAGAGTCCAGCTGTTTGTAGATCACCTTCTTAAGAGCTGACTACAACAGTGCAACTCTTGGCAGGGCCCTCTACCAATTTGATCCATATAATTGTTTTGTTTTACTCCGCTTTTATTATAGCGCTGCGGAATCTGTTGGCGCTCTACAAATAACAGATAATAATAAACAAAGCACTAAATAATAAATAGAATTACTGAATATGCTCCTTCTATTTTTGCTTATACGTCTGGATAAAGACATTCATATAATACACCCCTAAAACAAATGTGTAAAGGTGTATTAAAGTAAACTAGCACTAGTAACATTTTGGGATAATTGTTAGAATTTGGGGAATGTTTAAATATTTTATATTTATATATTTATTTTATATGGTGGCATTTTCCCATATTATAATATGTCTGCAAATTAAAGTTATTTCCTAAAAATGCTTGGTTTGTTAGAAAAACAAGGTATGTTTGTAAGGGTACCTCAAATATTTTTTTTTTAAATGAATGTGTAAATGCAATGAGGAGCAAACAACTAAAAACAACTCTAGCAAAGGAGTATAAAATGGCTCAGCACTTATGGGGTTAAAGCTGTTTAGTGTATACCATTATCCAGTAACAACATTTTACATATGAATGGTCTCCTAGGTGTTTGTCACCAAACATGGTACGAGCTTCACTGTTTTGAGTTTGCTTGACAATCAAGGAAACAAATAATTGTGGGTATATACTTGGAGTTCTGTACCTAGCAGGTTTACACAGCTGCATGAATTTAAACACAGTAGAACATACAATAAAACCCAATGTGTTGAAAATGAGTAAGCTATAGGAGCGTAAAAAATGATGCTTGTGATTTTTACCTCCATATTATCTGGCTCCTTATTCATATGAGATTTAATCTCTTAACTGCTGAGTCATTTCTACTACTGGGCGGTGCTGTTTTGGAGTTTCCAGATGATGCATACAATAAGCCCTTACTGAAGGCCATTTTCAGTAAGAAACCAACAAATGTTATATATATATTTTTTCAGCAGACCCAGCAAATAAAAAAAAATACCGATAATTTATGTAGATATCATGACAAATGAGAACTGTGCAACAAAAAGTGCATATTTTTAATAGAATTTTAATAAACAAGGTTGTAAACAATAGTGAGTGTGTGTGTGTAAACGTTTGAAAAATAAAGAGGGGATTAACCTAATAAATAAGGGGCTTTTGGTATAATTATCTAACTTGGGCACATAGGGGCTCCCATGAGCCTCTACTCAAATAAATTCACATTTATTCATACCAGGTGAGCACTATTATTACAAAACCTATATAGGTGCTTTATTTTAAAGAGGGCTCTTTGGTCTCTAAAATAAGGGTCCTTAAGCATTTGTGATGGGTTGTTATAAGCACCTAGAGACTTAATAAAAAGTGGCAAGTGAAAGTTAGTTAGTGAATGTCTGAAGTCTAGTGGCATGTTGTAAGTAGCAAAGTTGTCATATTGTATTTGCAGAATGTACATTCCTATTGCAGCACCGACAAACACACATTTTGGACTATGTGCTAAAACTATTATCTAAAGTGATATTATATATTCATGAATGTGCAAGGCTATGTAATTCCTCTAGGGCTGTAGGAACCCATTAGTGCTAAAACTGTTACTTCTGAGAAGTTAAACAGGGGCAGAGAGAGAAAGAGAGAGAGAGAGAGAGAGAGAGAGAGAGAGAGAGAGTGTAGAGAAAAAGTGGAAGTGGAGAAGAAGGTAGAGTTAAGAGAGAATGGAGAAAAAAAGAGTGAAGAGATATGAGAGAGGGGAAAGAAAATTTGGCCTGAGAGAAGGGAGAGGGTAAAAGGAGAGATTGAAGAAAGGAGGGAGTTGAGAAAGATAGTTAAAGGGACAGTCAACCATAGAATTGTTATTGCTTTAACAGATAGATAATCCCTTTATTACCCATTCCCCAGTTTTGCATAACCAACACAGTTATATTAATGTACTTTTTACCTTTGTGATTACCTTGTATCTAGGAACCTTCTTCCAGCCCCTTGATCACATGACTGTGACTGTTTATTATCTATTGTCTTAAATTTAGCATTTTTTGTGCTAGATCTTAAATAACCCCCTGTACCTGAACACAGTGTTATCTATATGGCCCACGTGTACTTTATGTCTCTTTGTGTTGAAAAGAGATTTAAAAAGCATGTGATAAGAGGCAGCCCTCAAAGGCTTAGAAATTAGCATATGAGCCTACCTAGGTTTAGTTTAAACTAAGAATACCAAGAGAAAAAAGCAAATTTGATGATAAAAGTAAATTGGAAAGTTGATTAAAATAAAAAGTCCTATCTGAATAATGAAAGTTTAATTTATACTTGACTGTCCCTTTAAGTGAGAAGGGAGAGAACATTATTATTTAAAAAAAAAAACTCTAGGTCTGCTATGACCTTCTATTACTGTCAGCACTCTCTGCATTCTATCAGTTCTACACCTTTCCTCTAACTGCTATGAACTTATTTTTGTTAATTTATTACTGCAAGTACCATTATTTAATTTGTTATGGTATAAAATAAAAACAACAATATTACAAAATGCTTCACAACTAAGCTAAACATATGCAAAGAGAAAGTGACATAGTTGGAGCGGGTGGGATTAGAAGTGGCAAGTAACATTTTGTCCTGGCTAGTAGCTTCAGACTTTAAATTTTTAGCCGTGGTTTATACTATATACCCTTAATTTACTCACCATTTGAAAGGGGATGGCCTTTCAAACAGTAGGTCTTGGGTTTTCCTAGAGCTTAAGGGAGCTGATATAGAGGTGTTTGAATACAACTAACTACCCCTTCCCCATCCAGCTCCCTTAAACTGTATGAAGCACATCCTGGTTTTACCGAATGCCCAAGCGATGCTGAGACCTTCAACACCTAATATGCGCCTGTAACTGCAGGCGGGGGGGCACAATCAGTTCTAAAGGTGTCCCCCTATATGACAAATAGTTGTCATCCACAGTTAAGGCATTGAACTGATGACAACCACGTGTCGTCATTTGCAGTAAAAGTGTTAAAAAGACTTGTAACACCTCTTGCTATTGTATAGAATTGTGCTTGTCCCACTTTCCAGAGAGAGAGGCCAAAAATCTGATTCTGTAACCTGCAAATGATGCAAATAAAATACCTGGTTTAAACAATTTGCATTATTTTGAAAATCCCAGGTTACAGATTTTTTTCCTCTCTAGTGAACATGGGACAAAATACAATTTTTGCATAAAAAGAGTTCTTTAATATTCCTGTAAAGGCAGCTGTATTTCACTAAAATATGGGCGTTGTATGTTTTTTATTATGTCATTACTTTCAAGTGGTGTGTAACACAATCCTATTATGTTTAGTAACCCGTTAACTAGGGATGACAAGTTAACTTGCCATTTAAATATGTCTCCTCATTTCAAACTCATCATGAAAGCTTCATAATTACTCATGCACGGAAAGAGAGTCATTTGTATTCCATTTATACAATGAAAATAGCTGCATGCTTTGATTTGTTAGAGCATGAAATATTAATATTATCGAATCTACACTACTGTGTGTGCTAGATTACAAGTGAAGCTGTATTTAGCGCTCCTGCTCTAGGGTAAACTTTGCTAGATAATGGCTTTTTGCACGCGTCAGATAGCGTGCATATTTCAGGTTGAAAGTAAAAAGATTGCGCTCAAGCAAAACCCGACGCGCACAAACCTAATATCGCTACAGTGTTAAAGGGACATAATACTCATATGCTAAATCACTTGAAACTGATGCAGTATAACTGTAAAAAGCTGACAGGAAAATATCACCTGAGAATCTCTATGTAAAAAGAAGATATTTTACCTCACAATTTCCTCAGCTCGGCAGAGGAAGTTCTGTGTAAAAAGTTATACTCATCTGCAGCCCAGCTGCAGGTAAAAAAAAATGAAGAAATTTACAGCAGCCAATCAGCATCAGCAGTGCTGAGGTCATGAACTCTTTTACTGTGATCTCATGAGATTTCACTTAACTCTCATGAGATTTCATTGTAAACTTCCTTACACCGAATAGGGAAATAACATGAGAGTGCACAAGGCTCATCCCTTCGGCTGTCCCGGGACAGACATACTGATATGCTGCTTAGTCCTTTATAATGGGATGTGGCTACTGAGGAACTTTTGAGGTAAAATATATTTCTTTTTTACATAGAGATGTTCAGGTGATATTTTCTAGTCAGCTTTTTACAGCTATACTGCATTACTTTCAAGTGTTTAAACATTTGGGTATTATGGTCCTTTAACGTATTCTCCCCATATAAGTCAATGGAGAGCGCAGAAAAAAAATACCTATTACTCGTGTGCTAACCTGACAGGAGTTATTCATATTTCACATTCCAATGTTCTTCACATACAGAACAATGTAATTATTATAGTATTATAGTATTATTATTATAGTATTTCTATATACACTCACCGGCCACTTTAGAAAAGCATTGTGAAATTGCTGATAAATGCTATACATACACACATTATTTATATATATATATATATATATATATATATATATATATACTGTATATCTATATATGTCTATACCTGTATATCTATTCCTATAGATATAGAGGTATAGATATCTATTTTACATTAACAGATATATTTAGAAATATTTATTTAATAATAGAAATTACATTATTTTCTATGTGAAGAACATAGGAATGTAAAATAACACGCATTGGGGTTCGCAATTTAGGTGTAACGCGGTGTTGGGTTTGCGCACATGAAGAATTGCTAACAAATTGCTACAAATATTAGTAACAATTATTAAAAAATATAATACTGTTAAAAATTCAAAATAATTAATAGTAGATATCTATATTTTTTACAATATGTATAATAATTTTTAATAATAATTAATATTTTTTAATATTCAAGATTTAGTATTTCAATAACACGCATTGAAGTTAGCAATTCTTCATGTGCGCTAACCTGACCGCGTTAGACCTAAATCTTGAACCCCGATGTGCGTTATGCATATTTTACATACCTATGTTCTTCACAAACAAACAGCTAGATTACGAGTTTTGAGCGCTATAGGGAAATTAATGACTGCCACAAAAGCTGCGGTATTTAACCTCCCTATAGCGCTGCTATTACAGGTTTTGTAAAACCCGGCTTGCACAGGCGATATGGTTGTGTTGAGCTCCATACCTCACCCAAATACAAGCAGTGTTTTAACATGCTCATACACGATTTCCCCATAGACATCAATGGGGAGAGTCGGCTAAAAAAAAAGCCTAACACCTGCAATCAAGGAAACAAAAGCTCCGTAACACAGCCCCATTGATGTCTATGGGAAAAGAAAATGTTACGTTTAAACCTAAAACCCTAACATAAAAAACAAGTCTAAACACCCCTAATCTGCTGCCCCTAACATCGCCGCAACCTACATAATGTTATTGGCCCATAATCTGCTGCCCCTAACATCGCCGCAACCTACATAATGTTATTAACCCCTAATCTGCTGCCCCTAACATCGCCACCATCTAAATAAAACTATTAATCCCTAATCTGCCGCTCCCGATATCGCCGCCACCTACATTACAGTTATCAACCCCAATCTGCTGTCCCCAATGTCGCCGCCATTATACTAAAGTTATTAACCCCTAAACCTCTGGCCTCCCACATCACAAACACTAAATAAATATATTAACCATTAAACCTAACCCTAACGTAACCCTAACCCTAAGCATAACCCTAACCCTAACGTAACCCTAAGCCTAAATCTAACCCTAACCCCCCTAACTTAAATATAATTTAAATAAAACTTACAATTATTACCTAAATAATTCCTATTTAAAACTACTTACCTATAAAATAAAACCTAAGCTAGCTACAATATAACTAATAGTTATATTGTAGCTAGCTTGGGTTTTATTTTTATTTCACAGGTAAGTTTGTATTTATTTTAACTAGGTAGACTAGTTAGTAAATAGTTATTAACTATTTAATAACTACCTAGTTAAAATAAATACAGTTACCTGTAAAATAAAACCTAACTTGCCTTACACTAAAACCTAACATTAAAATAAAATAAATTAATAAAATACAATTATCTAAATTACAAAAAAATAAACACTAAATTACACAAAATAAAAAACGAAATTATCAAAACTAAAAACTAACTACTCCAAATCTAATAGCCCTATCAAAATAAAAAAGCCCACCCAAAATAAAAAAAAAACCTAGCCTACACTAAACTGCCAATGGCCCTTAAAAGGGCCTTTTGTGGGGCATTGCCCCAAAAAATCAGCTCTTTTACCTGTAAAAAAAAATACAAACACCCCCCAACAGTAAAACCCACCACCCACCCAACCAAACCCCCCAAATAAAAACCTATCTTAATAAACCTAAGCTAACCATTGCCCTGAAAAGGGCATTTGGATGGGCATTGCCCTTAAAAGGGCATTTAGCTCTTTTACATTGCCCAAACACTAACCCCAGACGATCCACTTACAGTTTTCGAAGACCGAACATCCATCCTCATCGAAGCTGGCAGAAGTCTTCATCCAAGTGGGCATAAGTCTTCATCCAGACGGCATCTTCTATCTTCATCCATCCGGCGCGGAGCGGGTCCATCTTCAAGACTTCCGGCGCGGAGCATTCTCTTCTTCCGATGGTCGCTGAAGAATGAAGTTTTTCCTTTAAGTGACGTCAATCAGCCAATAGAATTGAGCGTTCATTCTATATCCAATCAGCCAATATGATTGAGCTCGCATAGAATGCGAGCTCAATCCTATTGGCTGATTGCAACAGTCAATAGGATTTTTTCACCTTTAATTCCTATTGGCTGATAGAATTCTATCAGCCAATCGGAATGTAAGGGACGCAATCTTGGATGACGTCACTTAAAGGGAAACTTTATTCAGTGACCATCGGAAGAAGAGGATGCTTCGCGCCGGATGTCTTGAAGATGGACCCGCTCCGCGCAGAATGGATGAAGATAGAAGATGCCGTCTGGATGAAGACTTCTGCCCACTTGGATGAAGACTTTTGCCAGCTTCGATGAGGACTTCTGCCCGCTTGGATGAAGACTTCTGCCACCTGGATGAGGATGGATGTCGGGTCTTGTAAGTGGATCGCCGGGGGTTAGTGTTAGGGTTTATTGGGTGGGTTTTATTTTTAGAGTAGGGTTTTGGGCAATGTAAAAGAGCTAAATGCCCTTTTAAGGGCAATGCCCATCCAAATACCCTTTTTAGGGCAACGGTTAGCTTAGGTTTATTTAGATAGGTGTTTATTTGGGGGGTTTGTTTGTGTGGGTGGTGGGTTTTACTGTTGGGGGGTTGTTTCTATTTTTTTTTAAAGGTAAAAGAGCTGATTTCTTTGGGGCAATGCCCCGCAAAAGGCCCTTTTAAGGGCTATTGGCAGTTTAGTGTAGGTTAGGGTTTTTTTATTTTGGGGAGCTTTTTTATTTTGATAGGGCTATTAGATTAGGAGTAATTTGTTTTTATTTTTGATACTTTCGTTTTTTATTTTGTGTAATTTAGTGTTTATTTTTTTGTGTAATTTAGATAATTGTATTTGATTAATTTAATTACTTTATTTTATTGTAATGTTAGGTTTTATTGTAAGGCAGGTTAGGTTTTATTTTACAGGTAACTTTGTATTTATTTTAACTAGGTAGTTAGTAAATAGCTACAATGTAACTATTAGTTATATTGTAGCTAGCTTAGCTTTTATTTTACAGGTAAGTATGTATTTAGTTTAAATAGGTTATTTAGGTAATAATTGTAAGTTTTATTTAGATTTATTTTAATTATATTTAAGTTAGAGGGTGTTAGGGTTAGGTTAGGGTTAGACTTAGGCTTAGGGTTACGTTAGGGTTAGGTTTAGGGGTTAATATATTTATGTAGTGATGCGGGAGGGCGGCGGTTTAGGGGTTAATAAGTTTATTATAGCGGCGGTGTGGGTGGATGGCAGATTAGGGGTTAATAATATTTAAATAGTGTTTGCGATGCTCGAGGGCGGCGGTTTAGGGGTTAATAAGTTTATTATAGTGGCGACGATGTTGGGGAGCGGTGGAATATAGGGGTTAATAATTTTTTTAAGTGGCTGCGATGTCCGGAGCGGAAGATTAGGGGTTAATAATTTTGCTATGTGGGAGGGCCTCGGTTTAGCGGTTAATAGGTAGTTTATGGGTGTTAGTGTACTTTGTAACACTTTAGTTATGAGTTTTATGGTACAGCTTTGTAACGTAAAACTCATAACTAATGACTTTAGATGGCGGTACAGATCTTGTCGGTTATTGAGTGTACCGCTCACTTTTTGGCCTCCCAGACAAACTTGTAATACCGGCGCTATGAAAGTCCCATTGAAAAAGGACTTTTTTAAAAGTGCGGTACTGACGTTGCGTGACGGCCAAAAAGGTGTGCGGTACACCTATACCTACAAGACTTGTAATAGCAGCGGTAGGAAAAAAGTAACGTTATGAAGCATAACGATGCTTTTTCACTCATAATGCAAAACTCGTAATCTAGATGATAATAATATAATTTTGTATTATTAAATATATATTTCTATGTTAATGTAAAATAGATATCTATACCTCTTTATCTATAGGAATACATATACAGGTATAGGCATATGTAAAATTTATATGCATTTATAATAAAGATTATATTATACTGTAAGTGAAGAACATAGGAATGTTAAATATGTACAGTAAATATAAAGTAAAACACATAAATACATACGTACACATATACTGTATATATCACACATATATATATATATATATATATATATATATATACATACACACACGTTTAGACATGTCTATGTATTTACATATATGTTAAAGCCCTTTTTTGTCAAACACCTTTTACCATATATCTTTGAGTCCTTAGAAGTTTTATTTAATAATTTTGTTTTTAAACTAATTTTTATCAGATAGTGTTTATATGAGTGTAACTTTACTTTTAAGTTTATTTATGTTGTGTTTAGTGCAACTTTTTACTACAGCTCGAGCAAATGTGTTTACTTTCAACTCATAATACGCACGCTATTTCCATCACGCTCAAAAAGCCAGAAAAAAATTATATCACTTGTGTCACTCGTAATCAAGCCCAAAGTGTTTAAACACACAGCAGAAGTTCCGCTCAGGGCCCACGGAGCACTTCAGGTCCCCAGCGGAAACATCTGAGTCGTGCAAATAGCGCTGTTGATTGGATCAGCGACAGTGCTTCACATATCCTCGGCGCCACTTCTACTATGTGCTTAACCCCTTTAGGGAGGTTGAACACACAGCAATGTAGGGTTGATAGTCTTAAAATGATATACTATTACAATTTAGAGTATGTAATTTTTCGACTATTATGGCCCTTTAATTCATCTGTACTGATTTATAGTAAATGCTATTCATCCCAATATAGAAAATATAATCCACAAATGACACGATTCACAGGTTAACATAGAAAGACAAATTGGAAGATATTTCAAAGCACATACCTCATATTGCTGAGCCTGTTAAATGTTTTAACCAAACTAAAATGCTTTCTATATAATCCCTAACGTTACTTGACTAAAGCTGTGTGAAAGCATTTATGTCATAGTGAATTAGAAACCCAATTACTGGGCAGTTAAATGAAGTTACTGAATTACAAACAAGTCCAAAGGAGAAGCACAAAATGTTACTCTTACCATTCACTAAACACACAAAGGCACGTGCACAGTTGTAGTCATGATTCACCAAACTGTTTTACAAAATAATTTCTGTTCTTTAGAAAAATTACAAAATTCCTATGCTTGTTTGCAGGTCACAAGGTTATAAAACAATTTAATATCACTAATTCTGTTGTATATGTGACTTAGAAAATGGGCAGGTCACATAAATAATCCATAGCCATAGCATGCAGGTTTGTTCTTGTGTATTCCAAATTTGAACTGAAAACAAAATGTGGTAAAAATGATAACATTTGCATTTGGAGCGGATTATTAAAGGGACATCAAACCCTAAAAAATGATTTCATGACTCAGATATAGCATACAACTTTCCAATCTACTTCTATTATCACATTTTCTTGTTATCCTTTGTTGAAAAGCAAGGATGTAAGCTCAAAAGTGTGCACATAATTTCAGCACTATATGGCAGACGTTTTGCAGCAATGTTACACATTAGCAAGAGCACTAGATGTCAGCACCATTTCCTGTCATGTAGTGCTTCAGGCAAGTGCACACTACCTACCTATGTATCTCTTCAACAAAGAATAAAATGAGAACAAAGCTAAATTGATAATAGAAGTAAATTGGGAACTTTTTTTTAAATTGTATTCTCTATCTGAATTATGAAAGAAAAATGTTTGGGTTTGATGTCCCTTTAGTATGGTTTTGTTTTCAAAAATAGCTTATGACGTAGGCTAATTTAAATGCCCCATCGTCTTTGTCCTTATGAGGTATGAGTTAGATATATTATGAGGTATGAGTTAGATATATTATGAGGTATGAGTTATATATATTATGAGGTATGAGTTAGATATATATTTTTTAACCTGTTTGAGACATGTAAATACATATACACATGTTGCATTGTAGTTTTGCACTTGTTATTTTTAAACTTTGAGGTATGGCATGTGGTCACTATGGCCTAGATTTAGAGTTTGGCGGTAGCCGTGAAAACCAGCGTTAGAGGCTCCTAATGCTGGTTTTAGGCTACCTCCGGTATTTGGAGTCACTCAAAAAAGGGTCTAACACTCACTTTTCAGCCTCGACTTTTCCATACCGCAGATCCCCTTACGTAAATTGCGTATCCTATCTTTTCAATGGGATTTTTCTAACTCCGGTATTTAGAGTCGTGGCTGAAGTGAGCGTTAGAAATCTAACGACAAAACTCCAGCCGCAGAAAAAGTCAGTAGTTAAGAGCTTTCTGGGCTAACGCTGGTTCATAAAGCTCTTAACTACTGTACTCTAAAGTACACTAACACCCATAAACTACCTATGTACTCCTAAACCGAGGTCCACATCGCCGCAACTCGATTACATTTTTTTAACCCCTAATCTGCCGACCGCCACCTATGTTATCCTTATGTACCCCTAATCTGCTGCCCCTAACACCGCCGACCCCTATATTATATTTATTAACCCCTAATCTGCCCCCCACAACGTCGCCGCCAGCTACCTACACTTATTAACCCCTAATCTGCCGTCCGCACGCCGCCGCCAGCTACATTATCCCTATGTACCCCTAATCTGCTGCCCTAACATCGCCGACCCCTATATTATATTTATTAACCCCTAACCTGCCCCCCACAACGTCGCCGCCACCTACCTACAATAATTAACCCCTAATCTTCCGACCGCAAAGAGCCGCCAGCTACATTATAGCTATGTACCCCTAATCTGCTGCCCCTAACACCGCTGACCCCTATATTATATTTATTAACCCTTAACCTGCCCTCCCTAACATCGCCGACACCTAACTTCAATTATTAACCCCTAATCTGCCGACCGAATCTCGCCGCTATTCTAATAAATGTATTAACCCCTAAAGCTAAGTCTAACCCTAACACTAACACCCCCCTAAATTAAATATAATTTTAATCTAACAAAATTAATTCACTCTTATTAAATAAATTATTCCTATTTAAAGCTAAATACTTACCTGTAAAATAAATCCTAATATAGCTACACTATAAATTATAATTATATTATAGCTATTTTAGGATTAATATTTATTTTACAGGTAACTTTGTATTTATTTTAACCAGGTACAATAGCTATTAAATAGTTAAGAACTATTTAATAGCTAAAATAGTTAAAATAATTACAAATTTACCTGTAAAATAAATCCTAACCTAAGTTACAATTAAACCTAACACTACACTATCAATAAATTAATTAAATAAAATACCTACAATTACCTACAATTAAACCTAACACTACACTATCAATAAATAAATTAAATACAATACCTACAAATAACTACAATGAAATAAACTAACTAAAGTACAAAAAATAAAAAAGAACTAAGTTACAAAAAATAAAAAAATATTTACAAACATAAGAAAAATATTACAACAATTTTAAACTAATTACACCTACTCTAAGCCCCCTAATAAAATAACAAAGCCCCCCAAAATAAAAAAATGCCCTACCCTATTCTAAATTACTAAAGTTCAAAGCTCTTTTACCTTACCAGCCCTGAACAGGGCCCTTTGCGGGGCATGCCCCAAGAAGTTCAGCTCTTTTGCCTGTAAAAAAAAACATACAATACCCCCCCCCCAACATTACAACCCACCACACACATACCCCTAATCTAACCCAAACCCCCCTTAAATAAACCTAACACTAAGCCCCTGAAGATCATCCTACCTTGTCTTCACCATACCAGGTTCACCGATCCGTCCTGGCTCCAAAATCTTCATCCAACCCAAGCGGGGGCTGGCGATCCATCTTCCGGCAGCTGAAGAGGTCCAGAAGAGGCTCCAAAGTCTTCATCCTATCCGGGAAGAAGAGTAGATCCGGACCGGCAACCATCATCTTCCAAGCGGCATCTTCTATCTTCATCCGATGAGGACCGGCTCCATCCTGAAGACCTCCACCGCGGACCCATCTTCATCCGGCGACGTCCAACTGAAGAATGACGGTTCCTTTAAGGGACGTCATCCAAGATGGCGTCCCTCGAATTCCGATTGGCTGATAGGATTCTATCAGCCAATCGGAATTAAGGTAGGAATATTCTGATTGGCTGATTGAATCAGCCAATCAGAATCAAGATCAATCCGATTGGCTGATCCAATCAGCCAATCAGATTGAGCTCGCATTCTATTGGCTGATCGGAACAGCCAATAGAATGCGAGCTCAATCTGATTGGCTGATTGGATCAGCCAATCGGATTGAACTTGATTCTGATTGGCTGATTCCATCAGCCAATCAGAATATTCCTACCTTAATTCCGATTGGCTGATAGAATCCTATCAGCCAATCGGAATTCGAGGGATGCCATCTTGGATGACGTCCTTTAAAGGAACCGTCATTCTTCAGTTGGACGTCGCCGGATGAAGATGGGTCCGCGGTGGAGGTCTTCAGGATGGAGCCGGTCCTCATCGGATGAAGATAGAAGATGCCGCTTGGAAGATGATGGTTGCCGATCCGGATCTACTCTTCTTCCCGGATAGGATGAAGACTTTGGAGCCTCTTCTGGACCTCTTCAGCCGCCGGAAGATGGATCGCCAGCCCCCGCTTGGGTTGGATGAAGATTTTGGAGCCAGGACGGATCGGTGAACCTGGTATGGTGAAGACAAGGTAGGATCATCTTCAGGGGCTTAGTGTTAGGTTTATTTAAGGGGGGTTTGGGTTAGATTAGGGGTATGTGGGTGGTGGGTTGTAATGTTGGGGGGGGGTATTGTATGTTTTTTTTTACAGGCAAAAGAGCTGAACTTCTTGGGGCATGCCCCGCAAAGGGCCCTGTTCAGGGCTGGTAAGGTAAAAGAGCTTTGAACTTTAGTAATTTAGAATAGGGTAGGGCATTTTTTATTTTGGGGGGCTTTGTTATTTTATTAGGGGGCTTAGAGTAGGTGTAATTAGTTTAAAATTGTTTGTAAATATTTTTTTATTTTTTGTAACTTAGTTCTTTTTTATTTTTTGTACTTTAGTTAGTTTATTTCATTGTATTTATTTGTAGATATTGCATTTAATTAATGTATTGATAGTGTAGTGTTAGGTTTAATTGTAGGTAATTGTAGATATTTTATTTAATTAATTTAATGATAGTGTAGTGTTAGGTTTAATTGTAACTTAGGTTAGGATTTATTTTACAGGTAATTTTGTTATTATTTTAACTAGGTAACTATTAAATAGTTATTAACTATTTAATAGCTATTGTACCTGGTTAAAATAATTACAAAGTTACCTGTAAAATAAATATTAATCCTAAAATAGCTATAATATAATTATAATTTATAGTGTAGCTATATTAGGATTTATTTTACAGGTAAGTATTTAGCTTTAAATAGGAATAATTTATTTAATAAGAGATAATTAATTTCGTTAGATGTAAATTATATTTAACTTAGGGGGGTGTTAGTGTTAGGGTTAGACTTAGCTTTAGGGGTTAATACATTTATTAGAATAGCGGTGAGCTCCAGTCGGCAGATTAGGGGTTAATAATTGAAGTTAGGTGTCGGCGATGTTAGGGAGGGCAGATTAGGGGTTAATACTATTTATTATAGGGTTAGTGAGGCAGATTAGGGGTTAATAACTTTATTATAGTAGCGCTCAGGTCCGGTCGGCAGATTAGGGGTTAATAAGTGTAGGCAGGTGGAGGCGACGTTGTGGGGGGCAGATTAGGGGTTAATAAATATAATATAGGGGTCGGTGATGTTAGGGCAGCAGATTAGGGGTACATAGGGATAATGTAAGTAGCGGCGGTTTACGGAGCGGCAGATTAGGGGTTAATAATAATATGCAGGGGTCAGCGATAGCGGGGGCGGCAGATTAGGGGTTAATAAGTGTAAGGTTAGGGGTGTTTAGACTCGGGTAGATGTTAGAGTGTTAGGTGCAGACTTAGGAAGTGTTTCCGCATAGCAAACAATGGGGCTGCGTTAGGAGCTGAACGCGGCTTTTTTGCAGGTCAAACAGCCCCATTGTTTCCTATGGGGGAATCATGCACGAGCACGTTTTTGAGGCTGGCCGCGTCCATAAGCAACTCTGGTATCGAGAGTTGAAGCTGCGTTAAATATGCTCTACGCTCCTTTTTTGGAGCCTAACGCAGCCTTTATGTGGACTCTCAATACCAGAGTTATTTTTATGGTGCGGCCAGAAAAAAGCCGGCGTCAGCTACGCGGGTCCTTACCGACAAAACTCTAAATCTAGCCGTTAATGAACATCCTGCACTTAGTACTTCTCAGGCCAACAAAATATATCAAAGAAGCTAAGAGATGGTGGTCACGTCTTAAAAAAAAAAAAAGTATTGTTCAAATCCAGACAAGAAAAGGATGTCACTTATAGATCACTTATAGATCAAATATATATATATATAGATATTTAAAAAAAAATCTGCTAAGTAATGGTATAGAAAATCAGATATGTTAAAAGGACATTTAAAAGGACATTTTTCACATTACTGATCTTTGATAATTATTTATTAACCCCAACAAAGAGGAAGAGGCAGACACACATACCCACCAGTTACCTGCAGTTTCCTAATTGAGGTCTAAAAAAATTCTTGTGGCTCCATAGCAGGACTTTACCTATATATGTATAACCCTTTTTGGGGTTAAACTCATTGGGGTTTAAACCTAAAGCTGTTGAGCTTAAAGGGACACAAAACACAATTTTTTTCTTTCATGGTTCAGATACAGCATTCAATTTTAAGAAACTTTCGGCTAGATTACGAGTTTTGCGTTAAGGTAAAAAAAGCAGCGTTATCAGGTCCTAACACTGCTTTTTTACGCCCGCTGGTATTAGGAATCTTGCAGGTATAGGTGTACCGCACACTTTTTTGGCCTTACCGCAAATCAACTTACGTAAATTGTGTATAGTCTTTTATCTATAGGACTTGCATAGCGCCGGTATTACGAGTTTGTCCTGGGAGGCCAAAAAGTGAGCGGTACACCCTCTACCGCCAAGATTCCTAACGCATTTTAAAGTCAGTAGTTATAAGTTTTACGCTACAAAGCTGTAGCATAAAACTCATAACTAAAGTGGTAAAAAGTACACTAACACCCATAAACTACCTATTAACCCCTAAACCGAGGCCCTCCCGCATCGCCGCCACTATAATAAAATTTTTAACCCCTAATCTGCCGCTCCTGACAATAAACATATTAACCCACTCCCGCCTCGCAAACATTAGTTATAAATTATTAACCCCTAATCTGCCGTCCCTAACATCGCCGCCACCTACCTACATTTATTAACCCCTAATCTGCCGCCCCCAACATCGGCGCCACTATTCTAAAGTTATTAACCCCTAACCCTAAGTCTAACCCTAACCCTAACACCCCCTAACTTAAATATAATTAAAATAAATCTAAATAAAACCTACTATTATTACCTAAATTATTCCTATTTAAAACTAAATACTTACCTGTAAAATAAACCCTAAGCTAGCTACAATATAACTAATAGTTACATTGTAGCTAGCTTAGGGTTTATTTTAATTTTACAGGCAAGTTTGTATTTATTTTAACTAGGTAGAATAGTTACTAAATAGTTATTAACTATTTAATAACTACCTAGCTAAAATAAATACAAATTTACCTGTAAAATAAAACCTAACATAAGTTACACTAACACCTAACACTACAATTAAATAACTTACCTAAATTAAATACAATTAAATTAATTAAATACAATTAACTAAATTACAAAAAAACACACTAAATTTCAGAAAATAAAAAACAAATTACAAGATATTTAAACTAATTACACCTAATCTAAAAGCCCTATCAAAATAAAAAAGCCCCCCAAAATAAAAAAAAAACCCTAGCCTAAACTAAACTATCAACAGCCCTTAAAAGGGCCTTTTGCGGGGCATTGCCCCAAAGAAATCAGCTCTTTTACCTGTAAAAAAAAATACAAACAACCCTCCAACAGTAAAACCCACCACCCACACAACCAACCCCCCAAATAAAACCTTAACTAAAAAAAACTAAGCTCCCCATTGCCCTGAAAAGGGCATTAGGATGGACAGTGCCCTAAAAGGGCATTTAGCTCTATTGTAGCCCAAAGCCCTAACCTAAAAAAAACACCACCCAATACACACTTAAAAAATCCTAACACTAACCCCCGAAGATTCACTTCCCGGGAGAAGTCTTCATCCAAGCGGCAAGATGTCCTCAACGAAGCCGGCAGAAGTGATCCTCCAGACGTGCAGAAGTCTTCATCCAGACGGCATCTTCTATCTTCATCCATCCGGCGCGGAGCGGCTCCATCTTCAAGACATCCGGCGAGGAGCATCCTCTTCCAACAACGTATTCTTGCTGAATGAAGTTACCTTTAAATGACGTCATCCAAGATGGCGTCCCTTAGATTCTGATTGGCTGATAGAATTCTATCAGCCAAGCAGAATTAAGGTTGAAAAAATCCTATTGGTTGATGCAATCAGCCAATAGGATTGAACTTCAATCCTACTGGCTGATCCAATCTGCCAATAGGATTGAGCTTGCATTCTATTGGCTGATTGGAACAGCCTATAGAATGCGAGCTCAATCCTATTCAACCTTAATTCCGATTGGCTGATAGAATTCTAACAGCCAATCAGAATCTAAGGGACACCATCTTGGATGACGTCATTTAAAGGTACCTTCATTCAGCAAGAAGACGTCGTTGGAAGAGGATGCTCCGCACCGAATGTCTTGAAGATGGAGCTTCTTCTCGCCGGATGGATGAAGATAGAAGATGACGTCTGGATGAAGACTTCTGCCTGTCTGGAGGACCACTTCTGCCCGTTTGGAGGACCACTTCTGCCGGCTTCGTTGAGGACATCTTGCCGCTTGGATGAAGACTTCTCCCGGTAAGTGAATCTTCGGGAGTTAGTGTTAGGATCTTTTAATTGTGTATTGGGTGGGTTTTTTTTTAGGTTAGGGTTTTGGGCTGCAATAGAGCTAAATGCCCTTTAAAGGGCAATGACCATCAAAATGCTCTTTTCAGAGCAATGGGGAGCTTAGGTTTTTTTAGTTAGGGTTTTATTTGGGGGGTTGGCTGTGTGGGTGGTGGGTTTTACTGTTGGTGGGGGTTGTTTGTATTTTTTTTTACAGGTAAAAGAGCTGATTTCTTTGGGGCAATGCCCCGCAAAAGGCCCTTTTAAGGGCTATTGATAGTTCAGGCTAGGGTTTTTTTTTTATTTGGGGGGGGGGGCTTTTTTATTTTGATTAGGTGTAATTAGTTTAAATATCTTGTAATTTGTTTTTTATTTTTGTAATTTAGCTAATTGTATTTAATGTATTTAATTGTATTTAATTTAGGTAATTGTAGTGTGGTGTTAGGTGTTAGTGTAACTTAAGTTAGGTTTTTTTTTTACAGGTAAATTTGTATTTATTTTAACTAGGTAGTTATTAAATAGTTAATAACTATTTAGTAACTATTCTACCTAGTTAAAAAAATACAAACTTGCCTGTAGAATAAAAATAAACCCTAAGATAGATACAATGTAACTATTAGTTATATTGTAGCTAGCTTAGGGTTTATTTTACAGGTAAGTAGTTTAAATAGGAATAATTTAGGTAATAATAGTAGGTTTTATTTAGATTTATTTTAATTATATTTAAGTTAGGGGGTGTTAGGGTTAGACTTAGGTTTTAGGGGTTAATAAATTCAGTATAGTGGCGGCGATGTTGGGGGGCGGCAGATTAGGGGTTAATAACATTATGTAGGTGTCGGCGATGTTGGGGCAGCAGATTAAGGCTTAATAAGTGTAAGATTAGGGGTGTTTAGACACGGGTTCATGTTAGGGTGTTAGGTGTAATTCCCCATAGGAATCAATGGGGCTGCGTTACTGAGTTTTACGCTGCTTTTTTGCAGTTGTTAGACTTTTTCTCAGCCGGCTCTCCCCATTGATGTCTATGGGGAAATTGTGCACGAGCACGTATAACCAGCTCACCGCTCACTTAAGCAGCGCTGGTATTGGAGTGCAGTGTGGAGCCCAATTTTGCTCTACACTCGCTTCTTGCCTGTTAACGCCGGGTTGATAAAAACCCGTAATACCAGCGCTGCAGGTAAGTGAGCGGTGAGAATAAATTGCACGTTAGCACCGCACCCTTTACCGCACAACTCGTAATCTAGGCGTTTCTAATTTACTCCTCTTATCAATTTTTTTTTGTTCTCAGTATATTTATTTGATAAAGCGGAAATGTATGCTTAGGAGCCAGCCTATTTTTGGTTCAGAACCTGGGTAGCGCTTGCTGATTGGTGGTTAAATGTAGCCACCAATCAGCAAGCGCTACCCAGGTGCTGAACAGCCTTTGGCTGTTGAATTAGATGTGTCATTTTTGTTGTTAAAATTTACTCGATAACTTAACAAACCAAAAAAAGTATAAAGACTTCTAGTGGGGCAACTCATGCCGGTTGTCGATCAAGTGCTAAGTCAAAGGTCAAATAGTAGAGTTCTTCACTTACATACATATTTATACATATATAAACATATAATTCTCAGGGATCTCTAAGGAAGCGCATGTGTGCATCCACGAAACGCATCAGATCATTTGCTGCTGCTTAACACATTGTTTGTTTGTTACTTAGTATGAAGCAATAAACAGCTGCTGAGCATTTGCAAGGCAACCGGTCTTGTGTGCTTATTTACATTCGTTATAGCTCATTATTTGGACTGGCAACCTAAGACTTTCCCAGTACGATTGAAGTATCCAGCTTTGTGTAAAGTCAGAGATACACATTACAGTGAGCACCTGACTGCTTTCGTCACAGGAGGTGTGTGCAAACCGAGTGGCATCACCTAAGTATCGGAAGAGGAGTCTGGAGGTACTATCCAGCCTGCTATTCCACCTGAGCCAGACCCAAAGGAGTTGAGGAGGTCATACACCGATTCGCACAAGAATTTCAGAAGTCTTCCAAAAACCACCAGGAGGTACGCACCTTAACACTGGGGACATTTTAAGAGTGTATGAATTGTGTATACTATATAAAGCATGAGTCTGCTGCACTATATAAACCCTACCTAATGAACTTGACATTGCACACTCAGTAAGATTGCCATAAAGTAAAAAAAAAGTCAAATACAATAGTATCATAACTTTGAACTCTCTTCCAAAGGTATATACTCTTGGAGAGAACATGGTCTTTCTCTAACTCATGGTGATTGACTGCTGAACAATAAATGTACTCAGTTATTATTTTACCTGATACGCTACTTTCACACACAGCATTCTGCTCTCATCAGATCTTTTTTTCTGTAAAGTTACACACACACACATACATTTTGCAGAGCTGTTTTGTATTGTACTCATGGTTGTGCAGAAAAGGCTTCTTCCGCATCACTCTTCCATACAGCTTCTCCTTGTGCAAAGTGTGCTGAATTGTTGAACGATGCACAGTGACACCATCTGCAGCAAAATGATGTTGTAGGTCTTTGGAGGTGGTCTGTGGGTTGTTTTTGACCGTTCTCACCATCCTTTGCCTCTATTACTTGGCTTGCCACTTCTGGCCTTAACAAGAACTGTGCCTGTGGTTTCCTCACTATGTTCCTCACAGTGGACACTGACAGTTTAAATCTCTGCGTTAGCTTTTTGTAGCCTTCCCTTAAACCATAATGTTAAACAATCTTTGTTTTCAGGTCATTTGAGAGTTGTTTTGAGGCCCCCATGTTGCCACTCTTCAGAGGAGAGTAAAAGAGAACAACAACTTGTAATTGGCCACCTGTCAGGGTGCCAGGAATCAGACTGAGACGAGAAGTGCAAAAATAATCACACCTTTATTAATAGCAAAAAATAATAAAAAGTCCACAAGTCAAAAAACAATCCAGGAGTCAAAAACAGAATTGGTAGTCAGACGAGCGGAGTCAGGAGCCAAAGCAAATAGTCAGACAAGCCAGAATCAGGAACAAGGAAAACAGCAGAGTCAGGAACAAGCCAGGTATCAGGAACCAGGAAGGACGTCAGGCAGCCAGGTAATACACAGGAACTATCACAAACAGGTCTGAGACAAAACAAAGGCAAAGCATACTGAACAGAGTCCCTTTAAATAATAAGTGATAACATCACAATTCTGAGACTGCATCCTGTCTCACATGGATGATGCACACCAGTCTGGCCATAAAGGGAAGTGCAGGACATGAGCAGCATCCCCCACAATGCACCATAGTCAGGAAGAGAGGTGAATAAAATGGCTGCCAGCAGCACATGGCAAACACAACAGGGAGAAAACCCTTGCAGTACCCTCCCCTCAATGACCCCTCCCCCGCGGGAGGACAAAAGGCTTATTGGGGAAACGGGCATGGAAGGCATGGAGGAGGACGGGAGCATGAACATCAGAGGATGGAACCCAACAATGCTCCTCCGGACCATAGCCCCTCCAGTGAACCAAATACTGTACACGGCCCCTGGATATACGAGAGTCAATAATGCTGCTGACCTCATACTCCTCATGGTTTTCAACAAAGATAGGATGGGGACGAGGCAACACAGTGGTAAACTGATTACAAACCAATGGTTTCAAGAAGGAGACATGAAAAACATTGGAAATGCGCATAGCAGGAGGAAGGTCAAGAGCGTAGGCCACAGGATTAACCCGTCGGAGTATTCAAAAAGGACCAACATAACGGAGAGCCAATTTATTGGAAGGCACACGAAGGTTCAAGTTGTGGGAGGACAGCCAAACTCTCTCACCAACCTGGTAGGAAGATGCAGGCAGACGCCTTCGATAAGCCTGGAACTTTTGGCGCTGCATAGAACGATGAAGGCAATCCTGAATCTGCACCCACGTGGAACGGAGTTGCTGGAGATGCTCCTCCAAAGCCGGAATACCCTGAGACATGAATGAATCGGGCAACAAGGATGGTTGAAACCCATAATTCGCCATGAACGGGGATAACTTGGAGGAAACATTAATAGCACTATTACGAGCAAACTCTGCCCAAGGTAACAGTTCAGACCAATTATTGTGGTGATCTGAGACATAGCAACAGAGAAACTGTTCCAGAGCTTAATTAGACCGTTCCGCAGCCCCATTGGATTGAGGGTGATATGCCGAGGAGAAGGAAAGCTGGATCCCCATTTGAGCACAAAAGGAATGCCAAAATCTGGAGACAAATTTGCACTATCTCCTTGGGTAACCCATGTAAATGGAAGACCTCCCGGGCAAAAATTGAAGCAAGCTCCTGAGCGGAAGGCAGCTTCATCAAGGGAATGCAATGTGACATTTTAGAAAAACGGTCAACCACCATAAGGATAACAGTATTGCCATTGGAAACAGGGAGCTTGACAATGAAGTCCATGGAAAGATGTGTCCAAGGACACTCACCATTAGCAATAGGTTGAAGAAGACCCACAGGAAGACGTCGAGGAGTCTTATTCTGTGCACAAACTGAGCAGGAGGCAACATACGAAGACCTGGCCACCAGAATTGTCGAGTGACAGACCAAATAATTTGGTTCTTGCCTGGGTGACCTGCGGCTTTAGGATAGTAGTAAGTGTGCAAAAGTTTAGTTCGAAGATTCTCAGGAACAAAACACTTACCACTAGGTTTCTCAGGAGGTGTATTGGTTTGTGCAGCCAGGATCTCCTCCCCCAAGGGAGAAGTCAAGTTAGTACGTATGGTAGCAAAAATATGGTCAGGAGGTATAACAGGAGTAGGTACAGACTCCTCCTTGGACTGAGGCGAAAATTGTCGAGAGAGGGCATCAGCCCTAACATTCTTACTACCAGGCAGGTAGGAGACCACATAATTAAACCAAGACAAAAATAGCGCCCATCTGGCCTGTCGGGGCGACAAACGTTTTGCTTCAGATAGATAAGTTAAATTCTTGTGGTCAGTAAGAATGAGCACTGGCACGCTAGTTCCCTCGAGAAGATGCCTCCATTCCTTAAGTGCCAAAATTATGGCCAGTAATTCCCTGTCGCCAATTTCATAATTGCACTCCGCTGGAGACAATTTCTTAGAGAAGAAACCACACGGATGCAAGGAACCGTCAGGCGTAGGACGTTGAGACAAGAGGGCACCTACTTCAGTCTCAGACGCATCGACCTCAAGAACGAAAGGCAGGACAGGGTTAGGATGAGCCAGAACTGGAGCGGCAGCAAAGGCATTCTTAAGACTATCAAAAGCCTTAATAGCAGTAGGTGACCAATGGAGTGGATCATTCTCTTTACGGGTCATGTCTGTGATAGGTTTGACCAAGGAAGAAAAGTTTTTAATAAACTTTCTATAGTAATTGGCGAACCCCAAAAAAAACGTTGAATAGACCGAAGACCAACTGGGCGAGGCCACTGCAGAACTGCAGATAACTTGTCAGGATCCATGGAGAACCCTGCAACGGAGATAACATAACCTAGGAAGGTTACTTGAGTCTGATGGAACTCACATCTCTCGAGTTTACAAAACAGGCCGTTCTCGCGTAGTCTCTGAAGAACCCGTGTAACATCAGAACGATGAGCCTCAAGTGTGGGTGAGTGTATGAGGATGTCGTCTAAGTACACCACAACCCACTGTTGCAACATAGACCAAAGGGCATTACAAGATACTCATAATGCCCGCTCCTGGTGTTAAATGCTCTTTTCCATTCGTGGCCCTCCTTAATCCTAACAAGATTGTACGCTCCTCTCAAATCAAGTTTAGTAAAGACCGTAGCTCCCTTGAGGCGGTCAAAGAGTTCCGTAATAAGCAGAATAGGGTAAGCATTCTTAATGGTAAGACGATTAAGACCCCTATAATCGATACATGGTCTTAACTCGCCACCCTTTCTCTTCACAAAGAAGAAGTCAGCCCCTGCAGGAGAGCAGGATTTGCGGATGATCCCCCGCGACAGAGCATCGGCAACATACTCCTCCATAGCACAATTCTCTGCAACAGACAGAGGATACACCCGGCCCCGAGGAGGAATGGCTCCGGGTTGCAGGTCTATGGCACAATCGTAAGACCGGTGAGGAGGCAACGTACCGGCACGCACCTTCTCAAACACATCTAGGAACTCTCGGTACTCCTCTGGCAATTGCGACACCGAAGAAGTGCACAAAAGACAAGTGGAAATACATTGCGAGGACCACAACAAAATTTCGGACCTGCGCCGATACTGGGATTGTGCTTTTGGAGCCAGGGATAACCGAGAACAACCGGAAAATGCGGAGAGTTTATCACCTGGAACTGGAGGGTTTCAAAATGGAGAGCCCCAACAGCCATGGACAACGGAGTTGTTTCGTGAGTAACGAGTGCGGGCTGAAGGGGCCTGCCATCAATGGCCTCAATAGCAAGCGGAATGGACCGAGGCAAAACAGGAATGGAGTGCTTTGATACAAAAGAACTGTCAATGAAATAGCCTGCAGCACCGGAGTCAACAACAGCCTGAGTGACTATGGAGGAGTCCAAACAGGAAAGGACAACTGGGACCAAAGGTTTCTCCTTAAGCGGTTCCGGGGACGAGGATAAACCACCCAAGGTCTGCCCCCGACAGGACCTTAGGTGTGAGCGTTTCCCGGCCATGTAGGACAAGACTTCAAAAGGTGGCCCTGTAACCCACAATAGAGGCAGAGCCCCTCCCTCCTCCTAAAGGCCCTCTCCGCCGCGGAGAGATGCATGAATCCCAGCTGCATCGGCTCTGCAGTACCTGGTGACTCGGGAACAGGAGGCATGGGAGTAGAGAGAGGCATGGGTGGGAATGAACAACAGAACAGGAGGCTTCCACAAGCGCTCCTTGAAAGAGGGCCTCTCTCTGAGTCTGATGTCAATTAGGATCAAAAAAGACACCAATGCCTCAAGATCCTCTGGTAAATCTCTGGCAGCAACTTTGTCTTTAATCGCATCAGAGAGCCCATGAAAGAAGGCGGCAACAAGGGCTTCATTGTTCCAACCTACCTCTGCGGCAAGCGTTTGGAACTCAATAGCATACTGAGCAACAAATCTTGTACCTTGCTGAATGGACATGAGTCATTTAGCAGCAGAGGAGGAGCGAGCCAGAACATCAAATACCCTTCGAAAGGAGGCCACAAATTCAGGGTAATTTGAAATCACAGGTTTATTAGTCTCCCACAAGGGATTAGCCCAGGCAAGGGCTGTGTCAGAGAGTAATGAGATGAGAAATCCCATCTTAGCTCTGTCAGAGGGAAACGCCTGAGGTAACATCTCAAAGTAAATGCCCACCTGGTTCAAAAACCCTCTGCACTGAATAGGATCGCCTCCATATCGCTGAGGTAGAGGTGCAGAACCAGACATGCTCCTGGTAGGACTAGGTGCAGCAGCGGAAACAGGAGCAGTCATAACTTGCGTGACACTTTGGTCCAAATATGCAGTGCGAGTCAGCAGGGTTTGCAGGGCTAGTGCAAATTGATCCAAGCGGTGATCCTGTTCATCCATCCTGGAAATGATGGCATGTAAAGGTGGATTATTTGCACCATCAGGATTCATGGCCTTTGCGTAATGTCAGGGTGCCAGGAATCAGACTGAGATGAGAAGTGCAAAAATAATCACACCTTTATTAATAGAAAAAATAATAAAAAGTCCACAAGTCAAAAAACAATCCAGGAGTCAAAACCAGAATTGGTAGTCAGACGAGCCTAGTCAGGAGCCAAAGTGAATAGTCAGACGAGCCGGAATCAGGAACAAGGAAAACAGCAGAGTCAGGAACAAGCCAGGGATCAGGAAGGACGTCAGGCAACCAGGTAATACACAGGAACTCTCATAAACAGGTCTGAGACAAAACAAAGGCAAAGCATACTAAACAGAGTCCCTTTAAATAATAAGTGATGACATCACAATTCTGAGACTGCATCTTGTCTCACATGGATGATGCACACCAGTCTGGCCATAAAGGGAAGTGCAGGACATCAGCAGAATCTCCCACAATGCACCATAGTCAGGAAGAGAGGTGAGTAAAATGGCTGCCAGCAGCACATGGCAAACACAACAGGGAGAAAACCTTGACACCACCTTAAATACCTTTTCTCATGATTGGATGAACCTGTCTATGGGCTCACCAAACCAATTGTGTGTTGCAATTAATCAGTGCTAGGTAGTTACATGTATTCAAATCAACAAAATGACAAGGGTGCCCAAATGTATGCACCTGTCTAATTTCGTTTTGATGCATATTGCACATTTTCTGTTAATCCAATAAACCTAATTTCTTTACTGAAATATTACTGTGTCCATCAGTTATTTGATAGATCAAAATGAAATTGCTGATCCAAACACCCAATTATTTATAAATAAAAATCATGGAATTGTCAGGGGTGCCTAAACTTTTGCATACAACTGTATATATATAATCCCAACAGATGGAAGGCGCTCACTGGGTCTTAATCCAAAATATTTTCTTTAATTATTAAATTAAATTTCCAGTGGGTTAGGATGACTTTGCAAAAAATTGCAGCGGATGACTTAGAAATTTGACTTTTTCCTATCTTTAACATTGAGTAGACTACTAACTTTTCCCTCTGGGCTAGTAGCTTTTAACCCCTGACTAGTAAACCATAGTGATATTTTTCCACCCCTATATGTATATATATATATACAGTATCCCACAAAAGTGAGTACACCATCACATTTTTGTAAATATTTTATTAAATCTTTTTATGTGACAACACTGAAGAAATTACACTTTGCTACAATGTATAACAGTGTAAATGTGCTGTCCCCTCAAAATAACTCAACACACAGCCATTAATGTCTAAACCAATGGCAACAAAAGTGAGTACACCCCTAAGTGGAAATGTCCAAATTGGGAGCAAAGTGTCAATATTTTGTGTGGTCACCATTATTTTCCAGCACTGCCTTAACCCTCTTGGGCATGGAGTTCACCAGAGCTTCACAGTTTGCCACTGTAGTCCTCTTCCACTTCTCCATGATGACATCACAGAGCTGATAGATGCTAGAGACCTTGCGTTCCCCCACCTTCCGTTTAAGGATGCCCCACAGATGCTCAATGGGGTTTAGGTCTGGAGACATGCTTGGCCAGTCAATCAACTTTACCCTCAGCTTCTTTACCAAGACAGTGGTCGTCTTGGAGGTGTGTTTGGGGTCGTTATGTTGGAATACTGCCCTGTGGCCCAGTCTCCGAAGGTAGGGGATCTTGCTCTGCTTCAGTATGTCACAGTACATGTTGGCATTCATGGTCCCCCCAATTAACGGTCGCTCTCCAGTGCCAACAGCACTCATGCAGGCCCAGACCATGACACTCCCACCACCATGCTTGACCGTAGGCCAGACACACCTATCTTTGTACCCCCCACCTGGTTTCCGCCACACACTCTTGACACCATCTGAAACAAATAAGTTTATCTTGGTCTCATCAGACCACAGGACATGGTTCCAGTAATCCATGTCCTTAGTCTGCTTGTCTTCAGCAGACTGTTTGTGGGCTTTCTTGTGCATCATCTTTAGAAGAGGCTTCCTTCTAGGACAACAGCCATGCAGACCAATTTGATGCAGTGTGCGGCGTATGGTCTGAGCACTGACAGGCTGACCCCCCACCCCTTCAACCTCTGCAGCAATGCTGGCAGCACTCATACGTATATTTCCCAAAGACAACCTCTGGATATGACGCTGAGCATGTGCACTCAACTTCTTTGGTCGACCATGGCGAGGCCTGTCCTTAGTGGAACCTGTCCTGTGAAACCACTGTATATTCTTGCCCGCCATGCTGCAGCTCAGTTTCAGAGTCTTGACAACCTTCTTTTAGCCTAGGCCATCTTTATATAGAGCAACAATTCTTTTTTTTCAGATTTTCAGAGAGTTCTTTGCCATGAGATGCCATGTTTAACTTCTAGTGAGACCAGTATGAGAGAGTGTGAGAGCAATAACACCAAATTTAACACACCTGCTCCCCATTCACACCTGAGACCTTGTAACACTAACGAGTCACAGGACACCGGAGAGGGAAAATGGCTAATTGGGCCCAATTTGGACGTTTCCACTTAGGGGTGTACTCACTTTTGTTGCCAACAGTTTAGACATTAATGGCTGTGTGTTGAGTTATTTTGAGGGGACAGCAAATTTACAGTTATACATGCTGTACACTCACTACTTTACATTGTAGCAAAGTGTAATTTCTTCAGTGTTGTCACATGAAAAGATATAATAAAATATTTACAAAAATGTCAGGGGTGTACTCACTTTTGTGAGATACTATATATACACTCACCGGCCACTTTATTAGGTACACCTGTTCAATTGCTTGGTAACACAAATTGATAATCAGCCAATCACATGGAAGAAACTCAATGCATTTAGGCATCTAGATGTGGCGAAAACGACATGCTGAAGTTAAAACCAAGCATCAGAATGAGGAAGAAAGGGGTTTAAGTGACTTTGAACGTGGCATGGTGGCTGGTCTGAGTATTTAAAAAACTGCTGATCTACTGGGATTTTCATGCACAACCATCTCTATGGTTTACAAAGAATGGTCAGAAAAAGAGAAAATATCCAGTGAGCGGCAGTTGTGTGGACGAAAATGCCTTGTTGATGTCAGAGGTAAGAGGAGAATGGGTAGACTAGTATGAGATGATAGAAATGCAACAGTAGCTCAAATAACCACTTGTTAAAACCAAGGTATGCAGAATACCATATCTGAACGCACAACAAGTCGAACTTTGAAGTAGATGGGCTACAGCAGCAGAAGACCACACTGGGTGCCACCCCTGTCAGCTAAGAACAGGAAACTGAGGCTACAATCGCACAGGCTCACCAAAATTGGACAATAGAAGATTGGAAAAACGTTGCCTGGTCTGATGAGTCTCGATTTCAGCTGCGAAATTCAGATGGTAGGGTCAGAATTTGGCGTAAGCATTCAGATGGTAGGGTCAGAATTTGGCGTAAACAACATGAAAGCATGGATCCATCCTGCCTTGTATCAACAGTTCAGGCTGGTGGTGTAATGGTGTGGGGGATATTTTCTTGGTACACTTTGGGCCCCTTAGTACCAATTGAGCATCGTTTAAACGCCACGGCCTACCTGAGTATTGTTGCTGACCATGTCCATCCCTTTATGACTACAGTGTACTACAGAATTTAACAAGTTGAAGTGGATTATCGTTTTTATTTCGAAAGTTTTTCTTTCCATGGTGTTTTTGAAGTTGCCCCTGGGAATCTTGATTTTGAGGTTTTGGATGGAGTGGTCAGGTTGGGTTAAATTCTGGACTAAATGTGGACTCTGGTTTCTGAACACATTATCAAAAAATGTTTTTAAATGTACTTTCATATAGCCAATTACATTGTTTATTGCACACTTTATACATAGGTACACAGGTAAGCCTATGTCCACACTTTTGCCATTATTTATATTCCCTTTTTTTCTTTCTTTCCTTTCTTCTTTTTCCACTATTTTATACTCCCCTGTATACATAATTTCACATCTTTATACATATTGATTTAATGTTGATTTATAACTTTATGTCAGTATATGCTCTATGTTAAACCATATATTTCCCCTGTCTGTTCTCCTACACTGGACACTGTCAGCCTCTGTCAGCTAAGCCCCCCTCATAATATTTACGACACCCCCTCTTCTCCCTGTGCTCAGACCTCTGAAACACTTTCTGTTCTTAAAAGCCATCCTGTGTTTTAAGATATAATCTGTAAATTTCTTTGAATTGGTCAGTATTGCTTCAGATTTGAGAAAGGGAGGAATTCTTCTGAAAGCTTGTCAACTTATAAATGTCAGTTAGTCCAATAAAAAAGTATCATTGCTCAATCAATGCAATACTCTTGTTATTTTGATGTCTAAATCACTGGACTAACACGGCTTCTCCAATCAATATATATATATATTAGGATTGTCAGCTGTGCTTCATAAAAATACCGGACAACCTATAGGTGATTGAATACGGGACATAGTTGGATTCACACAATGTCTCCACAAAAGCTCAACCTTAGGCCCCACCTTGATCACACCACATTTATTTTTCACAACTAAGCAGTCATTTTATCCACATTTTCCTCATTTGAAACCCACATGATTCACTTAATCTCTCCTCTTTCTATACGTGTTGCAGTCATATACCGACCCCCTGGCTCCTCAACTCAATTTCTAGATCACTTGGCTGCCTGGCTACCTTATTTCCTTTCCTCAGACACCCCTTCCCTCATTCTTGGTGAATTCAACATCCCTCTTGACAATCCCACTACCTCCTCTGCTAAACAACTTGTTCAACTCACTTCCTCTTTCGGTTTGTCACAATGGACTGATTCTCCCACTCACAAAGATGGTCACTCCCTTGACCTGATCTTTAGCTATCGATGCACTCTCTCAAACTTCACAAACGGACCCTTTCCTCTTTCTGACCACCATCTCCTTACTTGCAACATATCATCCCTCCCTACAACTTTCCCTCCTTCTGCTCCTCACACCAAACTTCACAGAAGCATTATGTCATTAGATCAACAACAGCTTTCTAATTCCCTCAAACCTCTCCTCTCATCCTTCTCCTCCTTTTCCTGCCCTTACCAATCTATCTGCCAATATAACTCCACCCTTACATCCGTCCTTGACAATCTCGCCCCTCTTACCATAGCTCGTAAATCAAACACTCATCCTCAGCCCTGGCATACTTCTCTGACACAATACCTACACAGATGTTTCCGTACTGCTGAGCGGCACTGGAGAAAATCTAGGAATTAGGCTGATTTTCAACATTACAAATTTATCTTGAACTCCTACTATTCTGCCCTTAATTTCCATAAGCAACATTACTTATTTACTCTTATCTCTAATCTTTCTTCAAACCCAAAACGTTTGTTCTCCACTTTCAATACCCTTCTCCGCCCTCCCCCACCTCCTTTGCCAGCCTCTTCAATAACAAAATCGACTCCATCAGAAATATCAGCTCTCAACATAATTCCTTTCTCTCACCCCCTCAAATGTTCTCAATCAACCACAACCCACATAACCTTAAAATTAGCTCATTCTCACCTGTCACTGAAGAAGAAGTTTCGGCACTTATACTGCGCTCTCACCTCACTACCTGTCCCCTTGACCCTATCCCCTCACAGCTACTCCCCTCCCTCTCTGCTACACTCACACACACTTTCAACCTCTCCCTCAGCACCGGTATATTTCCCTCATCACTGAAACATGCACTGGTCACACCTATCCTCAAAAAACCTTCCCTTGATCCTACCTCCCCATCCAACTACCGCCCTATTTCCCTCCTCCCTCTTGCATCAAAGCTTCTCGAAAAACTAGTTTATGCACGCCTATCCCATTTCCTTACAATAAACTCCCTCCTTGACCCACTGCAATCTGGATTTCTTCCCCATCACTCCACAGAGACAGCAATTGTTAAGGTTACCAACGACCTACTTACAGCAAAATCAAAAGGCCACTTCTCTCTGCTTATCCTCCTTGATCTGTCCGCAGCCTTTGACACTGTAAACAACCCTCTTTTGCTCCAAACCCTCCAATCCTTTGGCATCTGTGACACAGCCCTCTCGTGGCTCTCTTCCTACCTGTCAAACCATACCTGAAGTGTAGCCTTCTCTGGGGCCTCCTCTGCCCTGTCACCACTTTCTGTCGGAGTACCGCAAGGCTCTATCCTTGGTCCCCTTCTCTTCTCAATCTACACGTCATCACTAGGTTCCCTAATAAAGTCCCACGGTCTACAATATCATTTGTATGCTGACGACACCCAAATCTACTTCTCTGCACCAGACTTATCTCCTTCCTTGCTAACCCGTGTCACTAACTGTCTTTCTCACATCTCTAACTGGATCTCCTCTCACTACCTCAAGCTACATCTCTCCAAAACTGAGCTCCTTATCCCCCTCCCCTTCCTCAAAACTCTCCACCCCCAATCTCTCTATAACTGTCGACAACTCCATCATTATCCCTACCCCGCACGCCTGATGTCTCAGGGTCACATTTGACTCAGATCTTTCTTTCACTCCTCACATTCAGTCCTTGGCTAAAGCCTGCCGCTTCCACCTTAAAAACATCTCTAAAATTAGACACTTCCTTACACAAGACACAACTAAGATTTTAATCCACTCTCTCATTCTTTCCCACCTTGATTACTGCAACTCTGTCCTCTCTGGTCTCCCCACCTGCCGCCTAGCTCCTTTACAGTCCATAATGAATGCCTCTGCCAGACTCATCTTCCTTACACGTCGCTCTTCATCTGCTGCACCGCTCTGCCAATCCCTTCACTGGCTTCCTCTTGCCTCTAGGATCAAACACAAAACTCTCATTCTGACATACAAAGCCCTCAACTGCACTGCTCCCCCCTATAGCTCAGACCTTGTCTCCAGATACTATCCCTCCCATCCCCTTCGCTCTGCTCATGACCTCCTACTCTCCTCCTCTCGTCACCTCATCACACTCCCGTTTACAGGACTTCTCCAGACTGGCTCCCATCTTGTGGAACTCTCTGCCTCACTCCACAAGACTCTCTTCTAGTTTTAAAAGCTTCAAGTGCTCCCTAAAGACTCTACTGTTCAGGGATGCATACAACTTACACTAACCTTTCCTAATACGAGTTCCTCTCCTCCATTGCTATCCCCTGAACCCCCTTAGCATGTAAGCCTAAGAATCCAGCTGTTTGTAGATCACCTTCTTAAGAGCTGACTACAACAGTGCGACTCTTGGCAGAGCCCTCTACCCATTTGATCCCTATAATTGTTTTGTTGTACTCCCCCTTTGTTTATAGCACTGCAGAATATGTTGGCGCTCTACAAATAACCGATAATAATAATAATTGGTTGCCAGTAACACATGTACAGAGCAGTGATGTGACCCCCTTGACTGCTAGAGGTACACACCCAGCAATGATTGAACATCCCCATGGTTGCCTGTAACATATAATAGATTCTAGAAAATGCACAGTGTAACTTATTTTTGACCCACATTTCTAATGCATAAAGGCTTAGAAGGCTCTTTAAATTTAGCTGACATAGGTCTTTAAAAATACTTTGCATTTAAGTTTCCAATATTTTTGTACAGATTTTACTGGACAGTCTGCTAAAATACTGGACTTTCTGGTTGAATACTGGACATCTGGCAAACCTATATATGTATATATATATATATATATATACAGACATCCCACTACTGGGCCGCTTCACCCACTACTGGTGGCTTCACCCACCACTGCGCCGCCCCCCCCCCCCACCCCAGTTATATATTGGACACTATGGCCTAGATTTGGAGTTCGGCGGTAAAAGGGCTGTTAACGCTCCGCAGGTTTTTTTCTGGCCGCACCATAAATTTAACTCTGGTATCGAGAGTTCAAACAAATGCTGCGTTAGGCTCCAAAAAAGGAGCGTAGAGCATTTTTACCGCAAATGCAACTCTCGATACCAGAGTTGCTTACGGACGCGGCCGGCCTCAAAAACGTGCTCGTGCACGATTCTCCCATAGGAAACAATGGGACTGTTTGAGCTGAAAAAAAACCTAACACCTGCAAAAAAGCAGCGTTCAGCTCCTAACGCAGCCCCATTGTTTCCTATGGGGAAACACTTCCTACGTCTGCACCTAACACCCTAACATGTACCCCGAGTCTAAACACCCCTAACCTTACACTTATTAACCCCTAATCTGCCGCCCCCGCTATCGCTGACCCCTGCATTACACTTTTAACCCCTAATCTGCCGCTCCGTAAAACGCCGCCACCTACGTTATCCCTATGTACCCCTAATCTGCTGCCCTAACATCGCCGACCCCTATGTTATATTTATTAACCCCTAATCTGCCCCCCACAACGTCGCCGACACCTACCTACACTTATTAACCCCTAATCTGCCGAGCGGACCTGAGCGCTACTATAATAAAGTTATTAACCCCTAATCCGCCTCACTAACCCTATCATAAATAGTATTAACCCCTAATCTGCCCTCCCTAACATCGCCGACACCTACCTTCAATTATTAACCCCTAATCTGCCGACCGGAGCTCACCGCTATTCTAATAAATGTATTAACCCCTAAAGCTAAGTCTAACCCTAACACTAACACCCCCCTAAGTTAAATATAATTTTTATCTAACGAAATAAATTAACTCTTATTAAATAACTTATTCCTATTTAAAGCTAAATACTTACCTGTAAAATAAATCCTAATATAGCTACAATATAAATTATAATTATATTATAGCTATTTTAGGATTAATATTTATTTTACAGGCAACTTTGTAATTATTTTAACCAGGTACAATAGCTATTAAATAGTTAAGAACTATTTAATAGTTACCTAGTTAAAATAATAACAAATTTACCTGTAAAATAAATCCTAACCTAAATTACAATTAAACCTAACACTACACTATCAATAAAATAATTAAATAAACTACCTACAATTACCTACAATTAACCTAACACTACACTATCAATAAATTAATTAAACACAATTGCTACAAATAAATACAATTAAATAAACTATCTAAAGTACAAAAAATAAAAAAGAACTAAGTTACAGAAAATAAAAAAATATTTACAAACATAAGAAAAATATTACAACAATTTTAAACTAATTACACCTACTCTAAGCCCCCTAATAAAATAACAAAGCCCCCCAAAATAAAAAATTCCCTACCCTATTCTAAATTAAAAAAGTTACAAGCTCTTTTACCTTACCAGCCCTGAACAGGGCCCTTTGCGGGGCATGCCCCAAGAATTTCAGCTCTTTTGCCTGTAAAAAAAAACATACAATACCCCCCCCCCAACATTACAACCCACCACCCACATACCCCTAATCTAACCCAAACCCCCCTTAAATAAACCTAACACTAATCCCCTGAAGATCTTCCTACCTTGTCTTCACCATCCAGGTATCACCGATCCGTCCTGGCTCCAACATCTTCATCCAACCCAAGCGGGGGTTGGCGATCCATAATCCGGTGCTCCAAAGTCTTCCTCCTATCCGGCAAGAAGAGGACATCCGGACCGGCAAACATCTTCTCCAAGCGGCATCTTCGATCTTCTTCCATCCGGTGCGGAGCGGGTCCATCTTGAAGCAGGCGACGCGGATCCATCCTCTTCTTCCGATGTCTCCCGACTAATGACGGTTCCTTTAAGGGACGTCATCCAAGATGGCGTCCCTCGAATTCCGATTGGCTGATAGGATTCTATCAGCCAATCGGAATTAAGGTAGGAATTTTCTGATTGGCTGATGGAATCAGCCAATCAGAATCAAGTTCAATCCGATTGGCTGATCCAATCAGCCAATCAGATTGAGCTCGCATTCTATTGGCTGATCGGAACAGCCAATAGAATGCGAGCTCAATCTGATTGGCTGATTGGATCAGCCAATCGGATTGAACTTGATTCTGATTGGCTGATTCCATCAGCCAATCAGAAAATTCCTACCTTAATTCCGATTGGCTGATAGAATCCTATCAGCCAATCGGAATTCGAGGGACGCCATCTTGGATGACGTCCCTTAAAGGAACAGTCATTCGTCGTTCAGTCGTCGGTCCGGATGGATGTTCCGCGCTGGATGTCTTCAGGATCCTGCCGCTTCGCTCCGGATGGAAGAAGATCGAAGATGCCGCCTGGATGATGACTTCAATCGGATGGAAGATCCTCTTCTGCCCCGCTTGGATGAAGACTTTGACCGGATCATGGACCTCTTCAGCCCCCGCTTGGGCTTGGATCAGGACATCGGAGGAGCTCTTCAGGACGGATCGGTGAACCTGGATGGTGAAGACAAGGTAGGAAGATCTTCAGGGGCTTAGTGTTAGGTTTATTTAAGGGGGGTTTGGGTTAGATTAGGGGTATGTGGGTGGTGGGTTGTAATGTTGGGGGGGGTATGGTATGTTTTTTTTTACAGGCAAAAGAGCTGAAATCCTTGGGGCATGCCCCGCAAAGGGCCCTGTTCAGGGCTGGTAAGGTAAAAGAGCTTGTAACTTTTTTAATTTAGAATAGGGTAGGGAATTTTTTATTTTGGGGGGCTTTGTTATTTTATTAGGGGGCTTAGAGTAGGTGTAATTAGTTTAAAATTGTTGTAATATTTTTATTATGTTTGTAAATATTTTTTTATTTTCTGTAACTTAGATCTTTTTGAATTTTTGTACTTTAGCTAGTTTATTTAATTGTATTTATTTGTAGCAATTGTGTTTAATTAATTTATTGATAGTGTAGTGTTAGGTTAATTGTAGGTAATTGTAGGTAGTTTATTTAATTATTTTATTGATAGGGTAGTGTTAGGTTTAATTATATCTTAGGTTAGGATTTATTTTACAGGTAAATTTGTTATTATTTTAACTAGGTAACTATTAAATAGTTCTTAACTATTTAATAGCTATTGTACCTGGTTAAAATAATTACAAAGTTACCTGTAAAATAAATATTAATCCTAAAATAGCTATAATATAATTATAATTTATATTGTAGCTATATTAGGATTTATTTTACAGGTAAGTATTTAGCTTTAAATAGGAATAATTTATTTAATAAGAGTTAATTTATTTCGTTAGATAAAAATTATATTTAACTTAGGGGGGTGTTAGTGTTAGGGTTAGACTTAGCTTTAGGGGTTAATACATTTATTAGAATAGCGGTGAGCTCCGGTCGGCAGATTAGGGGTTAATAATTGAAGTTAGGTGTCGGCGATGTTAGGGAGGGCAGATTAGGGGTTAATACTATTTATGATAGGGTTAGTGAGGCGGATTAGGGGTTAATAACTTTATTATAGTAGCGCTCAGGTCCGCTCGGCAGATTAGGGGTTAATAAGTGTAGGCAGGTGCCGGCGACGTTGAGGGGGGCAGATTAGGGGTTAATAAATATAATATAGGGGTCGGCGGTGTTAGGGGTAGCAGATTAGGGGTACATAGGGATAACGTAGGTGGCGGCGATTTGCGGTCGGAAGATTAGGGGTTAATTATTTTAAGTAGCTTGCGGCGACGTTGTGGGGGGCAAGTTAGGGGTTAAGAAATATAATATAGGGGTCGGCGGGGTTAGGGGCAGCAGATTAGGGGTACATAAGTATAACGTAGGTGGCGGTCGGCAGATTAGGGGTTAAAAATTTTAATCGAGTGGCGGCGATGTGGGGGGGACCTCGGTTTAGGGGTACATAGGTAGTTTATGGGTGTTAGTGTACTTTAGGGTACAGTAGTTAAGAGCTTTATAAACCGGCGTTAGCCAGAAAGCTCTTAACTCCTGCTATTTTCAGGCGGCTGGAATCTTGTCGTTAGAGCTCTAACGCTCACTGCAGAAACGACTCTAAATACCAGCGTTAGAAAGATCCCATTGAAAAGATAGGCTACGCAAATGGCGTAGGGGGATCTGCGGTATGGAAAAGTCGCGGCTGTAAAGTGAGCGTTAGACCCTTTAATCACTGACTCCAAATACCAGCGGGCGGCCAAAACCAGCGTTAGGAGCCTCTAACGCTGGTTTTGACGGCTACCGCCGAACTCCAAATCTAGGCCATTGAAACCCTGAATAAGATAGGGACTTATCATTAAAGTAGCTTCCCACTAAAGTCACATTAAAAAACAAAAGTAGCTTTATTGCACAACCACATACAACAAACCTATATTCCAGTGATCTTACGCTTGTTGAATGCTTAAATATTTTAGAATACGAAGTTTAATTATGTGCAGTAAATAAGGTAGTATTTGTGTTTTATTGTATTAAAATCAGTGGGGACTTTTTGGTTACTGATGCATGCTTTTAGGGTTCTTAAACGTCCCAGCAACTAAAGGCATTCCTTAAAGAAACACTTTTCCGTTATTGGGCCACCTTGGATCATGGTACTTGGAGTTTCAGGGAGATTGCATTCCATTTGCTGGAATCAGGGAGCCGCTATTATAAGCAGGGAGACTCCATGAACTTCAGGGAGAGTTGGGATGTCTGTGTATATATATATATATATATACAGGTAGCCCTCAGTTTACGCCGGTGTTAGGTTCCAGAAGGAATGGTTGTAAATCGAAACCGTTGTAAATTGAAACCCAGTTTATAATGTAATGGGAAGTGAGGGAGATAGGTTCCAGGCCCCTTTTAAAAATTGTCATAATAACACCTAATACATTATTTTTAAAGCTTTGAAATGAAGACTTTAAATGCTAGCAGCATTAAAAACCTAATAAAATAATCACACCACACAGAATATCTAATTAAACTAAGTTAAATGAACAAAAACATTTGCTAAACAGCATTATAAACCTAATAAAATAACCACACAACACAGACTTCACTTGCATTTTTCTGCAAACAGTTCTTTCTATGCATTCCAATCTGGACTGATTTATAGACAGAAGGATTGTGTTCCTTTGAAATCTGCTCGATAGCTCAGGTCTGGTTAAACTGATTAATTTCAGCTTGCTTGGCTTTGCTGCAACACAAGCAGACAGCTCCACCTACAGGCTATTTTAATAAATGCATTGCTTCTCAATGCTTTTCAATAGCAGTCACATGACTGGAAAAAAGATTGTTATTCTGAAACGGTGTAAATTGAACAGTTGTAAAACGAGGGCCACCTGTATATATATATATATACATACCCCCCAACTGTCCCGATTGTCGCGGGACAGTCCCGATTTTAGGGGTCTGTCCCTCTGTCCCGAGTTGCTAGCTATCTGTCCCGATTTGCCCCAGGCATTTTAATTTTTTTTTTTTTAAATTCTATTGGGCCCATACTCAGAAGCAGCTGGCTTTGCTCTCACAGGGTTAGATACCTGTTATATTCCCTGTGGAAAAGGAATGGTGTGTGGGTTAAGCAGGAGTAAGAAGGCTGTATACACTCTGACCACGGGTAATGGTGACCTCTCTAACCTACCTCTGGTAATGATGATATCTAACCGCTGGTGATAATATTACTAATATTAGCATGCCTTCAGTTTTATACAATGAGCAGTGGCAGCCGCAGACTGCCAGCTAATGTGCTTGCCAACCCCAGGACCCCATACAATGAATTACAGATACCCATATATGTAGTGTGTGTGTCTATCTGTATCCATAACTGTGTGTGTGTGTATCTTTATGTATAAGTTTATGCTATGTAGTGTGTGTCTGCATGTATAAATGTAAGCTATGTAGTGTGTGTATGTGTATCTGCATGTATAAGTGTGTGTCTGCATGTATAAGTGTATGCTATGTAGTGTGTGTGTGTCTGCATGTATAAGTGTATACTATGTAGTGTCTGTGTATCTGCATGTATAAGTGTATGCTGCATGTGTAAGTGTATGCTATGTAGTGTGTATGTATCTGCATGTGTAAGTGTATGCTATGTAGTGTGTATGTATCTGCATGTATAAGTGTATGCTATGTAGTGTGTGTGTGTGTGTGTGTATCTGCATGTGTTAATGTATGCTATGTAGCGTGCTACTGTGCATTTTTGCTGACTTTAAAGGCCAGAATCTAGAATATTAATGGGGAATGCAGAGAGTAGTTTTAAAGAATTTATTAATAAATGTGCAATTAAGATAAAAATATTTAGCAATGTCTTTGCAAAGGCCAATTAAATACAGCGCTCACATAGCCATACCAGTGGTTTGAGCTTGTGTTTGATTTGCTGCCTAAGTGTATTAAAATATATGACTTTATTTAGAATTTTATTTTTATTACTTTGGTCTTATGATTTTTAAGCCCCGCCCACCACATTTACATTTTTTTTTTTTGGGGGGGGGTCCCTCTTTTTAATTTTGAAATGTTGGGAGGTATGTATATATATATATATATATATATATATATATATATAAAATTTAATCTAAAAGGGAGCATGAAATACAGAGTTTCGCAATTTAGTCCATACATGATTTCTCGCAATGTCATCGCATGACAATAATGCGTCCCGTGATAACTACAAGTAGGCTTTTCATAAAGAACACAAAAGTGACACTGACACAGGAAACAAGACAGATAGCAATGAATGAACTACTGAAGCACTATTATTACCAAGCTCACTTCCTTCTAGCATTTCTACCCACCCACTCTAATCATTAACGTAGCCAATCAGCCGTCAACCTTTACCATGCTACTAGCCAATCACTTCTATCCACGAAGAGAAGCTCGCGAACACTCTCAATCCCACCCTTCACCATTAACCAATTAGATGTCCAATTCATCTAAATGCCAGTAAGCTTCATCCAATACGGTTTGTGTTTGCGAGCAGTGCTAGTGTAAGGACTTTTGGCAGCACCGATCTCCCTTTTAGATCTTTGCCCCTCCCCTTTTGCTTCACTCCGGGCTTGACACGTGACGGAGTCGTTCCTGCGGCGGCGGGTGTGAGTCTATAGAAGAAGAGGCAACCGTGTCCTGACGGTGAGAATAAGATATAAGTCTGGGGTAGCGTGAGGACAGTATACTCCCGAAATTACAACATAGGACCAACTTGGGTGGTAGCAAGGGGGTAGTGCGGCCTACATCTGTGGTCTGACTCAGGGATAAGCCGGGCAGTTTTTTTTACACACAGTGGTAGGCCTGTCCGTGTCATGCATTGGTCTGGATATACCCCTTCTCTGTTCGATATAATATGTAGCATTCACCTGAAGGCCGGTGTGCTACTGTCAGATCTCAGCAAAAATACAGCTTACACCTTACAGTATTTATCCTATTGCATAATGTGGATTCAATGTTTTTGTTTAATTAACATTTGTTTAGCTTGTAAATAAGCTATTAGTAACGTTTATTAAGTCAATATAGTACTCACCGTTTTCTTTTTGCTGATATATATATGAAACTGGTGAAAATACATTGATACATTGTAAGTTAAATTCAAAGAGTTAAAGCAGACAATACATTTTAATAGTTCCCCGTCCTTTTAGCATTTTCTCTGACAAAAAAAATATTATATATGAATGTTGTTTGATTATATATATATATATATATATATATATATATATATATATATATATATATATAAATTTCCTTTAAAAGGACAGTGTACTGTAAAATTATCTCCTTTTAATATGTTCCCAAACATCAATTTTACCTTCTGGAGTGTATTCAATTGTTTAAAAATAGTTTTTTTTAGCTTTATATTGTTGTTTGAAATAGCTGTTTTGCCTATTGTATTCACATCTATACTGAACAGTTCAATACTTAAGTATTGGTTTTGGAAAATCCATGTAAATGTAACCAGGAGAAGAAAAAAAAAAATACACTCACAGTGGGGGGTAGAAGAAAAGTACTAGAATTTTCGTTTTCATTTGTTCTACATGTACAGTCAGCATTAAGATAAGGAGGCTTTTTTGTGTGTGATAAGGTAGGGAGATAGATCTCTCTGCAAGCTCAGTCCATCTTAGTGGATTGTGGTTTCAAAGAGCATAACCAGCTAGTTCATATACAAAAATAATCCTAAATGAATAATTTCCAATACATTTTATACTCAAGTGGTCTAACATGTAATTGGAAATGCATTAAGGGGTATCCAGTTTTACAGTACACTGTTTCTTTAATGTAGGTGTAGAAACAAAGTTTAGTTATAGTAAAGTTAGATTTCTATACACGTGATTGGGAGGAGCTGTGGATGTTTCTGGAACAATGTGTTTGTAAACCTAAATAGATAAGAAATTAGACACCCTTTACAGATAGCCATCAGTTTTATTAGTACTACATTGTTTACATACACACATGTATAGTACAGAAGCTGACTGTGGAAGTCAGGAATACATGACTGGTGGTGGTTTGAGCATTTCTGTTGCTTGAATAAATTAGTTGTGATTTCACTGATATTTTAAACAAGATTTTAAGTTGTTTCTCTAATTTTTATATTTGTATAATTTTAAATTGGACAGAATCTCCTAAATCTAAGGCATCAGTGCTTTTTTTTTTTTAAAAAAAAATGTATTTAAAGGGACAGTATACACCAATTTTCATATAACTGCATGTAACAGACACTATTATAAAGAATAATATGCACAGATACTGATATAAATCCAGTATAAAACCGTTTAAAAACTTACTTAGAAGCTTCCAGTTTAGCTCTGTTTAAAAGGTTACTGGAACACCCACTGCAAGTGGGAAATAGCAGACACTCCCCCTTCCTTTTGCATATGAAAAGACCCTGTACACAAACAGAAGCAAGCTAGAGTAGGTATACGTCAGTATTCTCCTTAAACTTTGGGGCTTGGTTAGGAGTCTGAAAATCAGAGCAATGCTATTTAAAAATAAGCAAAACTATCCATTTTTTTTTTTAAAAATAAAAAAACAAAAACTGTATGGGCTATTTAAATGGATTATCTACAAAACATTTAAACAAAGAAAAATCTAATGTAAAATGTCCCTTTAACGTAAATGCATTATACAGCAGTTAATAAGAACAATTCTATTTATTATTGTTTTGTAACCCTTTGCAGTGTCTTTATAAGATTATGTTCTGCCACTTAAGAGGAAAATGTTCTCTCTGACAACAGCAGTTTTGTATTTCCAACACAAAACCCCCCATAAGTTTTGTTAGTGAGTTCTTAGTGTCCTTTGGTCTGCTTGTAGCAATACATGACGGTTTTGCTTTCAAATGGTATCTGCTTGTCTCATACCACCGCCATACAATTTGGTAAAGTACCACTTATATATGTTTAATTTATTGCATTATATATATATTTTTTTACATTGCTATGAATGCATTTTTATATAATCTTTCTTTTGTGTCTCAACAAATATGTATAGATAAACCATCACCTGCTTTCTAAATATTTTAAGACAGCACTAGATAATTCCTAAATACTCAGTTTAGCTAAAGGGATACTAGAAAGGTCAAAAATGAAATGTGCAGGGGTGCGTTTCAATTTGAAATATAAGCATTTTTTGCACTATTCTTGTAAAAGTCATTGTTTTTCTGCAGCATACACACATATGCTGTGAGGGTCCATATAAACACAACACCTTCGCATAGAATCAGCAGTGGCTTGTATGACACAAATTCAGAAGCAATATGCACCACTGCCAGCTCTTTGAGAAGGTGTGGTGATTTGAATGGTGATGCGAGGCCCTTGCAGGATAGGATATGTGAGTATGCTGCAATAACATTTACTAGAAGCATTTTTGCTAATTAAAGTATTGTAAAAATGCTTATATTTCAAATTGAAATGCTCCCATGCACATTTTATTTTTTTGACCTTTCTATCAGAATCACTGAGGCAAGGGTGAAGTAATACCCCTTACACCATCTTCAGTGAGTCTGCTCACACCTCAGAATAACATGTTGTTGTCTATTTGTCCCATTCATCATTTAAGAGGCTTACATCATCAAAGAAAATAGTAAATAGCAATGGGAGTTTGCTGTAGGTTTGGTTGGTTCTTCTATCAAATGGGTCATATGCTTAGACATGAGCCATAAGGTCGAACTACAGCTCATTTCAATTTATATTGTAAGTATGTAGTTTGCATTGCTAATGCTGCAAACTGAGTGAGTGCAGTCATGCACGTGGCAGCAACTTTGAAATGGAACATGTAGCGGATATAATATGCATTAAGAATGATTATGTATTTTACAGTGACATCTGTACAGTAAGTAACACTGTAATCCCCAAAACACACAATTTATTTTGACATTGATGATAAAGTTAAAAAGAAATGATCAAATGCTTTATAACAATTTAGGTTTGAGAAATTCAAATATAAGCAGCGCTAGAAACAATTCCCTTTTTGCCAAACTGAAAAAAATCTGCCCCTCAAATGCAGACAGTGTATAGATAAATCTATGTGAAAAAATGTGTAGTTGGCTCTCCAAAAAAGGACCCGGGATGGGAAATATGAATGGTGTATACACACACACACACACACACACACACTTTATCTACCAATATTATATTTTCTGTTAGCATACAAGTGGCTAATACATTAGATATGATGGTGATAATTGGTTAATAACCAAACAGTAGGAGGACAAATAGTAGAACCGGATATATAAAACCAAATACTTATTTATTTTTAGGACCTAAATGCAAGGTCTTAACCTTTTTAACGCCGTTATGCCGTTCTATTCCGTCATAGTAAAACTGGGCTTTAGTGCGGTTATGATGAAATAGAACGTCATAAATGTTGGCTGTCCTAAAGCCAACTGCGCTTCCGATGATGTGATCGCGGTCTGGAGGGTGTGCCTAGCGTCACGGGGATGCCCCCCTGACCCGATCGCATCATTGAAATCTCACGATCGCGTGCACAGTCACAGGATTTCAATTTGTTTACAGATGGACAATCCCTTCTGATGATATATATCGGTCCATACCTGAGGTATTCAATTCAGGGAGACGTCCCTTTTATATATAAATCGATACGCCTCACATGTCATTGTTTTAATTTATTGAACAAGGGTCAACATTGTTTTACATTGTTTATTATTGTTCTTAGCAGATAATTAAGACCTTGCATTTAGGTCCTAAAAAGAAATATTTGTTTTTATATATCCGGTTCTACTATTTGTCCTCCTACTGTTTGGTTATTAACCAATTATCACCATCATATGTAATGTATTATCCATTTGTATTCTAGCAGAAGATATAATATTGAGATATATATATAGATAGATAGATATAGATACATACACATTTTTTTTTTCCCCCAGTGCCTAAATTGTTTGCATGCAATCAATAGATTTTCTTTGCATATACTGTCAAGACACAGCTGATGCAACAGGGACAGAATGAATAACGTAAACTTTTTTCTTTTTTTTTCATCAGCCAATCACAAATGCATATAGGTATATTCTGTGAATTCTTGCACATGCTCAGTAGCAACTGGTGACTCAAAATGTAAATATAAATAGACTGTGCGGTGCAAGAACAATAGTGTTCACATCGGAACAAAGTTCAGATGTAAACAATATTAGTAAAAATCAAATCACACAATCCGTCAATCATGGATCATGGGGGTCTGCCTATGCTGCTGCTGCAGTCAAGCCCTGAAATACCAGGCAATCCTCCTCTGAGCAAGGAACATTGCAACCCATTCCCCAATGTGCCGAGAGGGATATGGCTACTCCTTACTGAAGAGGCCTACACTAGGCCCCAACGTACTTCTGGGGTTTGCCTTTTCTCTTGTTCAGAGAGTGATTGCCTGGTATTTCAGGGCTGGACTGTACTGATTGGTCAGGATCAGACTGATATACGACAGGAAAGTGTTTCTCTGTGAAAGGCACTAGCCATAGAACAAGCTATTACACTATTGTTCGTTTCCTGGTTGAGCGCTTCTTTTTGTAATTACAAGTAGTAAACTTGTTTGTCCAGGATTGCAAGTTGCGGGCAACATTTGCTGCTTGTATTAGACACTTGTGCAAAGCTGCCCTTCTTTTCTCATGCACCTGATTGCAAATGAGCCGTCAGTCATCAGGGCCCCATCAGTATGGCGTGATTTTAATCCGCCACCTCATAGGTTGTGAAGAGGGTTTAGGGAACTGTGGTTTAAACCACTGCTTCATTATATAGCGGTTGCAAAATTTGCCCTTTGATACATTTACCCATATGTGATTAAGGAGCTGTGCAGTTTACAATAAATGCATATATGAATTTAACAAAAAGAAGTAATGTTTTGTGAGCCATGGATCCTTGGCTCCCAATGTGGTGACTTCAAGGTATCGGATACATTTTGGTAACTCCAGATATACAAAAACACCAGGTTTTGAAAAAGGTGTGGTTGGCTCCTCTTCTTTCTGGCTCCCACATTTGAGATATATTTTTGGTAACTCCAGATATAAAGACTGCATTGCCAGGCTTCTTATAATTCATGATTATATATTTTGATACATATTATATACTAGTCCCTACTGACAGGCTATTCGGATGACTCTCTCTGTAAAGAGAAAAATAATTATCCAAAATCAAGTTATGCGCTGTCAAATCTGATATTCATTTATTCAAACTAGTATTAATTGTATAGGCCAGTGTAGTATATCATTGGGACATAACTAAATATTTATGCATGTAAAGTGTGTACAAAAAATAATATATATATATATTTATATTAAACACGCTCAGTATATAATTTTATTTAAAGGGACAAAAATCCATTAGAACACTTTGTTTGCACTATAGTTGAACATGACCACCGCACCAGTCAGCATACTTGCACATAAAAAAGCCGTATTCGGCTCAGGATCAACAGAGTGAGCAGACTTTAATCCATGGAAAGTAGGGCTGCAACTAACAATTATTTTCATAATCGATTAATCGGCCGATTATTTTTTTCCGATTAATCGACTAATTGGATAAAAAGAGACTCAATAATAGTTGTCTATGTTTTAAATAAAATCCACATAATGAGTGTTACAAATATAAACTTCAGACTAAACCTTTACATTAACACAACTGTTTCTTCAATTTTTAAGCAGAAGAGCACAGTTTTATAATTAAACAAAACAAAACCACAAACTGTTTGAAAAGAGGTAGAACTAGAAAGAGTTAGACTATCACTGTTAATAACATTCTGTTGTTCACTCTTTCAGAAACTTTGCATTGAAATGCAAAAATCTCAACATGTCCACATTGTTCTGGCTAAGTCTGGTTCTCTGTTTGCAGCTATATTTCCTGCAGCAGAGACAAGGCTGTTGAGGTGTATAAGTAGGGTTTTGCCAATTTCACCAAAGTGGGATATTTAGCTTTGTTAGCTCTTCACCAATGCTAACTGTTTTCTACCTTGGCAAGGGGCCTCTCTATAAAGTAACCCTTGACTTCATTCTAACATAAAAATATCTTGAATATCTATATGCAATGGTAAATAACCAGCTATAAGGTTAGGGGAAATATCTAGTCCGCTCTAAAAATAGCAAATATATACTTATAAAGGTTGAATCTGGTACATATCACAATTTATTAAAAATATAAAAAAAACAATCAAAAGCGCTAAGGACTGTATATCAATAACAGGACAAAGCCTTACACATTTATTTATACAGTACATATAATCAGCAATAGCAAGCAATACGCTAATAATTGTGCAAACAGATAATAGTGCACATCAATTGAAATAACACCCATCAATCTAGGGGCTAGATGTAAACAACAAGCTTGGCACTATATCATGAAAAGCATAGTTCCAAATCACCAGATTTAATATAAATAATCCAAATGATGACTATTATATCTGGGTTGCACATAAGCCAGGGGTAGTTGTAAACGTATACTGTCCTGAAACAGTCAATAGTAGACGTCTGTAGACGTCCTTTAGGCTAAGGACATAACCATAAAACACAATACCATATGCAGGAGTTCATTGCAGTGAAGCAGCTGGTGTTGTGCACAGACCAACTAATTTCAAACCAACTAATTGATTAATGGATTATGAGTTTCGTTGACAACTATTTTCATTATCGATTATTATCGATTATGACGATTAGTTGTTGCAGCTCTAATGGAAAGGTATGTGTAGGCAAACGGTAGTACTAGAAAAATATTCTAAAGAGTTAGGGTAGTTTACTATTGCAGCTTTATGTCTCTTTATTGGGAAAAAAATTCTGCATGTATAAGCCATGTTTAAAAATTTATGGATTTGATGTTCTTTGTTTACTTAAAGGGACAGTATACACTCATTTTCATATAACTGCATGTAATAGACACTACTATAAAGAATAAGATGCACAGATACTGATATAAAAATCCAGAATAAAACTGTTTAAAAACTTACTTAGAAGCTGTCAGTTTGGTTCTGTTGAAAAGGTAGCTGGAAAGCCCACTGCAAGTGGCAAATAAGACACTCCCCCCCTCCCCCTTCTTTTGCATATGAAAAGACCCTTTACACAAACAGCAGCAAGCTGGAGAAGGTAGCTGACAGTATTCACATAAAACTTTGGGGCTTGGTTAGGAGTCTGAAAATCAGAGCAATGTTATTTAAAAATAAGCAAAACTATACATTTATTTAAAAAAAAACAACTTTATGGGCTATATAAATAGATCATCTACAAAACATTTATGCAAAGAAAAAATGAGTGTACAATGTCCCTTTATAGTGATTGTAAACTTTAATGAATTAAAGCACAGTATCAAAAAATAATCTTAAACGGGCACTTTAATTCATTCAAGTTTAAAAAGACGCTTATTTTTAAAAAATATTTACCTTTGCCTTATGGTAAACAACGACGATGGATAGAGATGGTTTTTAAGGTTTAAGCGGCAGGATTTAGCCAAAGCCTAAATGTGAGGAGTGAAAGAAAGATTTGTGTCAAGTGTGACCCCAAGACATCGGGCATGCGGGGTAGGGGTAATTATGTGGAGTCAACAGTTATACAGAGGTGCGGGTGGAGATTTTAGAAGGGGGAATATAAGGAGCTCAGTTTTGGAGAGATTTAGCTTAAGATAGTGAGAGGACATCCAGGAAGAGATGCAAGAAAGACAGTGATACGGGTTATCAAGGAAGGAGATAGGTCTGGAGCAGAGATGTAGATTTGAGTGTCGTCAGCATACAAATGATATTGAAACCTGTGGGACTTTATTAGGGAACCTAATGATGACGTGTAGATTGAGAAGGGGACAGAGCCTTACGGTACCCCAGCAGAAAGTGATAACTGGGCAGAGGAAGCCCCAGAGAAGGCTACACTAAAGGTACGATTAGACAGGTAGGAAGAGAACCACATGAGGGCTGTGTCACAAATGCTGAAGGATTGGAGCAAAAGAGGGTGGTCAACAGTATTACAGGCTGCAGATAGATCAAGGAGGATAAGCAGAGAGAAGTGACCTTTGGATTTTGCTGTAAGAAGATTGTTGGTAACCTTAACGATTGCTGTCTCTGGGGAGTGATGGGGGCAAAATCCAGATTGCAGTGGGTCAAGGAGGAAGTGTAATGTAAGGAAATTGGATAGGCATGCATGTACTAGCTTGTCAAGAAACTGAGGCAAGAGGGAGTAGGGGAATAGGGTGGTAGTTGGATGGGGAGGATGGATCGAGAGAAGATGTTTTGAGGATAGGTGTGACCAGTGCATGTTAGAGATGAGGGAAATATACCAGTGCTGAGGGAGAGGTTGAAAATGTGTGCAAGTATAGGTGTAAGGGTATAAGAGAGGCAGGGGAGTAGCTGTGAGGGGATGCGGTCGAGGGGACAGTATATATGCAGAAACTTCTTCCTCAGTTACAGGGGTGAAAGAGCTAAATATATGGCTGTGGGTTTTGGTTAATTGCAAGCTTTTGAGGGGGTGAGAGGCTGGAAGCATGTTGAGAGCTGATTTAGTTTCTGATGGAATCTATTTTGTTATTGAAATGACTGGTAAAATCTTGAGCTGACAGAGAAGTTGTATTAGGAGGTGGGCGGAGAATAGTATTTAAAGTGGAGAACAGACGTTTTGGGTTTGAAGAAAGAGTGGAGATAAGAGTAGAGAAGTAGTGTTGCTTTAAAAGATTAAAAAGGACAGTCAAGTCCAAAATAAACGTATGATTCAAATGGGGTATGTAGTTTTAAACAACTTTCCTATTTACTTTTTATCACCAATTTTGCTTTGTTCTCTTTGCTTTCTTAGTTGAAAGCTAAACCTAGGAGGTTCATATGCTAAATTCTTAGACCTTGAAGGCTGCCTCTAATCTGACAGTTTTTCACCACTAGAGGACATTAGTTCATGTGTTTCATATAAATAACATTGAGCTCCCGCACGTGAAGTTACCTAGGAGTGAGCACTGATTAGCTAAAATGCAAGTCTGTCGAAATAACTGAAATAAGGGGGCAGTTTGCAGAGGCATTGATACAAGGTAATCACAGAGGTAAATAGTGTATTATTATAACTGTTGGTTATGCAAAACTGGGGAATGGGTAATAAAGGGATTATCTATTCTGATGTGGACTATCCCTTAAGAGCAGAATAGGAGTTCAAGATGAACTTGTAGTGAAGAAAGGAAGCTGAACTCAGAGATTTTCTCCTGTGCCGCTCAGTAGTACGGGAACATCTGCGTAGGCTGAGGGCGAGTGTGTGGTTTCTGAGCTATGGTAGGATTTGCCAGATTGTCAAGGACCGATGTAAGTGTGGAATTATAGTGGCTGATTGGTCAGGGCAGGAAAAGGAGGATATGGATGAGAGGTTCGAGAACACTAGTGAGTTGTTGCTGATCTAATGACATAATGCTTCTGTGAAGTTTGCTGTAAGAGGGAGAGTTGTAGAGATGAGATGATGATTAGAAGAAAAGGGGAGTTTGTGAAGTTTGAGAGTGCATCGATGGCTAAAGATCAGATCAAGGGAGTGACCATCTTTGTGGGTGGGAGAGTCAGTCCATTGTGACAGACCGAAAGAGGAAGTCGTTTGCAGACGAGGCAGTGGCATTGTCAAGAGGTATATTGAAGTCACCAAGGAGGAGGGCAGGGGTGTCTGAGGAAAGGAAATAAGGAGCCAGTGGGTCGGTATATGACTGCAACAGGTATAGAGAGGGGAGAGAATAAGCAAATCATGTGGGTTTCGAATGAGGAAAATGTGAGTGCAGAAATGGGTTGTATTTGTTGAAAGGTGCAATGAGGGGAAAGTAAAATACCTACACCACCTCCTTGTCTGTTACCAGACCTTGGAGTATGGCTGAAGTGGAGACCCCATGTGACAATGCAGCAGTGGATGCTGTGTCTAAAGAAGAGATCCAAGCTTCTGTGAGATCCAGAAGGTTGAGAGACGGGAGATAGAGGTCATGGGTAGAAGTGAGCTTGTTGGTAACAGAGTGAGAGTTCCAGAGTGCACAAGTGAAGGGGGTAGTGGCTTTAGATACATGAGGAATGTGAGTAAGGTTAGCAGAGTTCTGTTTGCTGAGTCTGTGGAAAGGTACACATGGATGATCACGACTAGGAAGTTGTTGGGGACCAGGATTAGGGGAAATGTCACCCAGCAGCTAGTATGAGCAAGAGGAAGAGTGACGTGAGGTGAGATGCAGAATTGCTGTAATGAGTTAGTCTAGGAATGTGTGAAGTTCATGAGTACAAAAGTAAGGTGAGTTTAAAGGGACAGTACACTGTAATATTGTTTTTACATTAATGTAATTTCAATGACTTGTTAAACTAGCTGCAGAGTATAAAATGTATAAGAAATTGCATTTTCAGGTTTATTTGTGTATATGAAGTAACTGGTTTTGTGCTTTTAAACCACAGCCTATTACAATGGGTTGAGTTTCAGGTAATATCAGATCTCATTATGTTATCACTTTTATGTACACACACATGCTTCCTTATCTTATATTTGTCTGGAAAACTAAAGCTCAATAGACAGAGAGAGCAATGGATAATTATTTTATTACTTAACTATCCTGCACCCCACTGGGAGTATCAATTCTTTTGCTGGCTGTGTTTACTTAGGCTATTCAATAGCTGATACTCCAGTATCAAAACTTTTAGTATAGGTTGGGAAACCACAAGCTAAATCGGCTATTTGAAAGGCCAAAATAGGGGTAAAGGAGCTACTTGAAAACTATTTAATACAGCAGGTAAAATAGATCATTGGAAACAATTTAAATGAGAGAAAATTTGGGTGAACTGTTCCTTTAAGAGAGATGGGCTAATGAACAGAGCAGGTAGTGAGGGGGGGGGGGGGATGAGTAATTGAATAAAGTAGTTTGTTATAGAGACAAGAGGTAGCAAAAAGGAATATGAATATATTGAGCAATTTTACAAAAGGGGGAACCAATTAAACACATAAAACACAGAATTACAGCAGCACTTGCATAAGGAAACAATTAGATACTTTAAAACGCAAAATTACCATAGTACTTGCCTTGTGTCTTGCCCCTTGTCCAAGCCTTGTATAATTCTTATCTTAATTCCTCACTTACAAAATGTAGACTTCAGAAATGTGAACATATGCTGTTGTGACAATGCGCACTGCCCAGGCAATGCACAGCCCAAGCTAGTGTTAAATATATAGGCAGGGCAGTCAGCTGGGTCTACTAAATTACTTTATTGCCAAGTCAAAGACTATTTAAAAGACCAATTGAAAAGTTAGATTCTGGTCAGGTCAGGGTGAGATAAGTTAAAGCGACACCGAACCCAATTTTTTTCTATCATGCTTCAGATAAAGCATGCAATTTTAAGCAACTTTCTAATTTACTCCTATTATCAAATTGTTTTCATTCTCTTGGTATCTTTATTTGAAATGCAAGAATGTAAGTTTAGACGCCGGCCCATTTTTGGTGAACACAGTGTTCTTGTTGATTGGTGGGTAAATTCACCTACCAATAAACAAGTGCTTTCCATGGTTCTGAAACAAAAAATAGCTTAGATGCCTTTTTCAAATAAAGAAAGCAAGATAACGAAGAAAAATTAATAGGAGTAAATTAGAAAGTTGTTTAAAATTGCATGCTCTATCTGAATCACGAAAGAAAAAATTTGGGTTCAGTGTCCCTTTAAGATAAACAAGACAGTAACATTTTGAGGAGGTGGGAGCTCTGGCATTAAACAGCTATACATTTAAAGGGACAGTCTACACCAGAATTGTTGTTTAAAAAGATAGATAATCCCTTTTATTTACCATTTCCTAGTTGTATATAACCAACACAGTTATATTAATACACTTTTTACCTCTGAGTATCTAAGCCTCTACTAACTAGCCCCTTATTTCACTTCTTTTGACAGACTTTCATTTTAGCCAATCAGTGCTGGCTCCTAGGTAACTCTGTGTGTGAGCATAGTGTTATCTATATGAGACCCATGAACTAACACCCTCTAGTGGTGAAAAACTGTCAAAATGCATTTAGATTAGTGGTGGCCTTCAAGGTCTAAGAAATTATCATATGAACCTTCTAGATTTAGCTTTCATCTAAGAATACCAAGAGAACAAAGCAAAATTGGTGATAAAAATTAATTGTAAAGCTGTTTAAAATTACCTGCCCTATCTGAATCATGAGTTTATTATGAACTAGGCTGTCCCTTTAAGAATAATAGCAAGTATTGATAAGGATTGAACATAACCTGGCAATTAACAAAACATTAGAAGTAAGACATTGGGATAACATTACAATAATTGCAGGACTAAATTAACAACCTTAGATCATTTGCTCAATATAAATATACCAAAAGAGAGTAACAGGAGAGAGCACTAGAATGCAGTGAATAGTTTCAGATGAACAGGGACTTTGCAGGTCCTTTCAGACTTGGGTCAAATGCCAGCTCAAATCACATTAAAAAAACACACAGCAGGGTAATTTAGTGACATCACAAAATCTTAATAGCTTTGAAACAAAATATTTTTATTACTAAGAAAGTTAAAAAAACATTTCAGAAAGCAGTTAATAGGGCTTGGCCTTTTAAAGGACACTGAACACCTTGTAATTGCAAGACACTTCTTACCAGACACCTCAATCAAGTCTAAATGTTGTTTAAAACAAGCATCCTTTTTACTACAATAGTTTTTCAATAGCCAAACTCTACCCACCATTTGCCTTATTTGTAGGGCAGTGATTTTTAACCTTTTTTTTTTGCCGTGGCACACTTTTTTACATTAAAAAAATCCTGTGACACACCACCATCCCAAAATTTAAAAAAAAATCACACATTGTAGCCTAATACAGCATATATATATATACACATACACACAAACACACACATACTGTATGTATTGTGCTGTTATGCCATGCCTCCTACAAACTACCCCTGCACTGGGAGTAAAAAACAAGCAAAGTTTAAAAAATATGTCACACTGTTGTCAGTCTGCAGTGGCACACCTGAGGATCTCTCACGGCACACTGGTTGAAAAACACTGTTGTAGGGATCTATCCGGGCTTTAGTCCAGACAACAAGGTTAGTAAAGTTTTATATATGGTCATAAAGTTAGTATGAAGTGCTATGTTTTCCAATTGCTATCAGTTAAAGCCAATTAGGGAAAGGTATGTTGCAGAGTTAGCCTTGAGAAGACAGTAGGGTACATTTCAAGTTGAGAGAATTGAAAATTGCTAAATTTTCAGAGGTAAATTACTTGAAAGGGGGTTAAATAAATCATAGGGTTGGGTCCATGGGTGACATGGGGGGGGGGTAATAGTTTTTTTTTTTTTTTTTTATTGCGATTTTATTGCATTTTTCTTATAAATTACTATAACACCTTTAATTTTTCATTAAAACATTTATTTAACACTACAGCATCTTAATGTACATGTTTCTCATTGACCAATACAGGCTGAGAGCATTAAAATACACACAACAAAACTAGTTTAAATACAATATAAGTGCAAACCGATTGTGTGGGTTTTAGTGCAGATCAGTGACTGTCTTTTTACATTGCTCCTTCCTTTCTGCCTCCGCTCATATGAATCTATAGCAATTATTTTAAACTTTAACAATAAGAAAGTACACTGTCATTATTGTGCATTTACCCAAAACAATCTACTCAACTAAAATCATTATTTCTTCTCGCTAAATACCACACTTTAAATAATTGAAAATCAACTTTTATTAGACAACTTCTATCCCCCACTCATTCAACCAATAAATGACCTCAAATAGCGGAGCACATGGCAACACTTCTGAACTTCACATATTAACATACAGGCGAAAAAAAACTAAGAGATATGTGCTGTTCAGCAGTGACACGGCCTGTTAGGTTTCTATGGGAGCAGAAAGAGGTCACAAACGGGGGGGCACAATAGGACGTGAAGCAGCTGCAGTCTGTCAAATCTCACCTTTCTTAGGAGCAGCTCTCCCTCTGAACGGAACTGGCTGATTAACGGAATTGAGTTATTTACACTGAGCGGGTAATAGCACGCACTGCGTTGTCTGGGAGAAATGTTTTCAGCTACGTTGTCACTCGCATACTTCGTTCACACTACCTACATAGGAATTGTGCATCCCTGAGTGATGTCATAGTGGGCCTGGTTAGAGATTGCATACCATCGCGGAGGTTAATCACGGTTTAAAATTGCATATGCGATTAATCGTGCAGCCCTATCATGAAGTATATAATACTTCATGCTGAAAGCTTCTTTATTTGTTTCAAACATTCGCCACAGTCAGGCAGCCCAAGGAAGAACGCTGTTTTGCTAAGAGGTGACGTTTCCACCTCTTAGCCAATAGCCTGCGGAAAATCCGGTTTGGCGTCTGCTAAAATCTGGCTATTGGCTAAGAGGTTGAAACGTCACCTCTTAGCAAATAGCATCCTGCCGTGGGCTGCTTGAGCAGCTCAGTGCAGCGAGCCCTTGAAACAAAGAAGCTTTCAGCATGAAGTATTTTATACTTCATGAATAAAAGTCCCCTTTATTTGTTCCAATGGTCAATCCTAGCGTTTCACAAATGCTAGGATTGATGATCACTTTAAGAAAAGTTTGCTGTCCCTTTTTGAAGAGCTTCCGAGATTGAATAGTCATAGACCACAAGTGTGAGTTAAATCTTTTTAATTCTAATATCTTGGTGAGCTGTATAGTAAGTTTTTGTCTCACAATAACCACCTGCGTAGACTGAGATAATGGTCACAACAGCTGTTTATAAATTAGACCTAAGCTTTGGAAGTCTATTAGGGCTCCCCAAATGATTTATGGTTAAAATAATGTTAGTTTACAAAACATACTCGTCTTTCCAGAGTCCGTTTTTAGATAAGTGTGAACCATGTGTATATGCAACCAGTTTAGTTAAAGGAACTGTAAACACTTTGGGATTTTAATATAAAATGCGTAGTTATGCATGGTAAAACAGCTTTGCAATACACTGTACTTTCGTTATTTATTTTACTCCCTTTTGTCTAACCTTGTGAAATCTTTCTCCCTCGTTTGCAGTTTATTTTAAAGGGACGTTAAACACTAAATAAATTTTATAAGCAAAGTATTGAGGTTATTCACCGCCTCACTCTAGTCATTGGTGGTAACATGTTGAACTCTATCTTTCACTACATTCCATTGCTGATGTGTTTGTGATCTCCTCCAGATACCTGCACTGAAACCTAGGTTCCAAAATGGCAGCACCCATAATTACAAAGAGCTACATGAAATGTATTTAGTGTTTAATGTCTTAAGTTTTCTGCTAAAGCCGAACGATAAAGATTTTGTTGACTTAAAGAAAGTGGCAAGCCCTATCCTCTAGACTCAGTCTGGATTGGCGTAGTTTGCTGTGAAATACCATTGTAGCAAACAATGAGTTAAACCATTCTCGTAAAATGGGGGCACTGCATATAGTGTTAATTTCAAACTGTTGAAATGTTCTAATTATAAGGTTTTTACTGTCCCTTTAACTCATTACCTCGTACCTGGGGCCAAATAGACTCGTCCTTGTGTTAGTGTAATCTTCATGGCCATAACTGGTTCCCAGGGTCACACTTGGCATGCTGAGCATGCCATATCCACAGTCTGCAGAAAGGGGTACAGAACCTGGATAAGAAGTCAACTTTGCTACACCGACTGCTCATGGAAGGGTTCTTGTATTGGGCACAATCATGTGCACACTTGTGTGAGCATCCAGTCTAGCAAAGTTGGCTTCTCATCTGGGGCACCATTTCATTTCTTTAGCCTCGCACTCACAATGCTGGTGGGCTGAATTTTTAAATATTACTAAATATAAAAAGTATTCAAACCAGAATATTAAGACAAATTACTAAAACCATTTGCTTAGAAATACACAAAATATTGCAGTACTAAAGAGTCATAATCTGCATGTGATCCATTACTCTTTTAATGAACAGGCAGGGAGATATAAGCTCCATGTTTTTTGTCTTTTTATTCTAGCTTTATTCATTTGTTTGAAGAGCTTAAAGTGACATGAAACCTCAATTTTTTCTTTCATGATTTTAATATAGCATGCAGTTTTAAACAACTTTCTAGTTTATTGCAATTATCTATTTTGCTTCATTCCCTTGATATAATTTGCTGAAAAGCATATCTAGATATGCTCAGTAGCTGCTGATTGGTGACTGCACATAGATGCCTCGTGTGATTGGCTCACCCGTGCGCATTGCTATTTCTTTAACAAAGGATATCTAAAGAATAAGACAAATTAGATAATAGAAGTAAATTGGAATGTTTAAAATTGTATTTTCTATCTGAATCATGAAAGAAAAAAATTGTAGTTTAATGTCCCTTTTAATGGTTGTCATAAGGTCAAATTGCTACAATGTTCCTTGCTGGTCTATACAGTACTATACAATACAATACAATACAATTCAATACAATGTTATGTTCTGGGAAGAGAAAGACAAAGTAAAATACATTGGAGGGAATTTTTGTGGCCCTAGGACTTAAGTTGGCCAGACGTGCTTGCTCTAATTAGGCTTTTCAGATGTGTGTATTTTTTAATAGTTAAAACATTCTCATGTTTTTTGAGTCTTGTTAATTGTACTTTTGAAAATTATACAAGAAAAGATTAGTGGTTTGGAATGACGCTAAAGCAACACTAGAAGCAAATTTAACCTTTTTATCTCTATATATGGCAATTATGAGATCTAGGGAAAAGATGGACGTGCACTCAAATGTTGGAAGGCCCATGTGACGATTAAGCCTATCCGCCCAGCAGGGACTACTGCTGAGTGTGGGCATGAAGGAGTTAATAGCACTCAGCCTCTGCTTTCCTTACACCTTTACCTCTACAAGGACTTAAAGGGACACCAAATGAACCCCAAATACTGCCCACACCAGCCCAGATTAACAATGCTGCCACCAAGAGTAAACATATAAATGGACAAATACAGGTTAAACAGTGCCAAATTTTAAAAAACAGAAGACATACAAAAGAGCAAGAGAAAATTCAAATTTACAGTTCTTAAAAATAAAACACAATACCTACATTATATTGCCAAGGCTCAATAGGTTTGTGTGAACTTCCTTCAGATGTTACTCCTTCTGTCCCAGGCAAGTTCTGAATAATATCTTGATGTACATTCAATTATAACGGAGTCTTGCTTTGTCTTGTCAAGACCACAACCACTCCTTACAAGTCCTTAACTCTGTACCAAGATTTGAAGTGACATGAAAGTAAACTCTAATGATTCAAATGTACTTTATATTGGTATATTATAGATATAGATATATATATATATGATGTAAAAAGTCTACACACCCCTGTTAAAATATCAGGTTTCTGTGATGTAAAAAAATTAGACAAAGATAATCCTTTCAGAACTTTTTCCACCTTTAATGTGACATATAAACTGTACAACTTGATTGAAAAACAAACTGAAACTTCTAGGTGGAGGGAAGTAAAAATAAAAATAAAAAAATATGGCTGCATAAGTGTGCACACCCTCTTATAACTGGGGGTGTAGCTGTGTTTAGAATTGAGCAATAGACAGTAGCAGTACACACCTGCCATCATTTAAAATGCCTCTGATTAACACCAAATAAAGTTCAGCTGTTCTAGTAGGTCTTTCATGACATTTTCTTAGTCGCAACCTATAGCAAAAGCCCTGGTTCGCAGAGAGCTTCCAAAGCATCAGAGGGATCTCATTGTTAAAAGGTATCAGTCAGGAGAACGGTACAAAAGAATTTCCAAGGCATTAGATATACCATGAAACACAGTGAAGACAGTCATCATCAAGTGGAGAAAATATGGCGCAACAGTGACATTACCAAGAACTGGACGTCCCTCCAAAATTGATGAAAAGACGAAAAGAAAACTGGTCTGAGAGGCTGCCAAGAGGTCTACAGCACCATTAAAGGAGCTGCAGGAATATCTGGCAAGTACTGGCTGTGTGGTACATATGACAACAATCGCCCGTATTCTTCATATGTCTGGTCTTTGGGGTAGAGTGGTAAGACTGAAGCAAAAAAAAACGTCCAAGCCCAGCTAAATTTTGCAAAAACACATTTGAAGTCTGCCAAAAGCATGTCGCAAAAGGTGTTCTGGTTTGATGAAACCAAGATTAAACTTTTTGGCCATAATTCTAAAAGATCTGTTCGGCGCAAAAACACTGCATATAACCAAAAGAACACCATACCCACAGTGAAGCATTTTAGTGGCAGCATCATGCTTTGGGTCTGTTTTTCTTTAGCTGGAACTGGGGCCTTAGTAGAGGGAATTATCAACAGTTCCAAATACCAGACAATATTAGCACAAAACCTTCAGGCTTCTGCTAGAAAGCTGAACATGAAGAGGAACTTCATTTTTCAGCATGACAACACCCCAAAGCATACATCCAAATCAACAAAGGAATGGCTTCACCAGAAGATTAAAGTTTTGGGATGGCCCAGCCAGAGCCCAGGCCTGAATCCAATTCAAAATCTGTGGGGTGATCTTAAGTGGGCTGTGCACAAGAGATGCCCTCACAATCTGACAGATTTGGAGTGTTTTTGCAAAGAAGAGTGGGCAAATCTTGCCAAGTCAAGATGTGCCATGCTGAAAAACTCATACCCAAAAAGACTGAGTGCTGTAATAAAATCAAAGGGTGCTTCAACAAAGTATTAGTTTAAGAGTGTGCACACTTATGCAACTATATTATTTTAGTTTTTTATTTCTACTTCCCTCCACCTAAAAGATTTTAGTTTGTTTTGCAATTGAGTTGTACAGTTCATAGGTCACATTAAAAAATGAAAAAGTTATAAAAATGATTTATCTTTGTATCATTTTTTTACATCACAAAAACATTTTAACAGGGGTATATCTATCTTCTTTCTATGTGAGCATGCATTAGTAGTGCACATGTGACTTGAGCACTATATGCATATCATTATATATATATATATATATATATATATATATATATATATATATATATATATATATATATATATATATATATATATATATATATATTATATATATATATATATATATATATATATATATATACACACTATAAAAAGTCTACACACCCCTGTTAAAATGTTATGTTTCTGTGATATAAAAAAATGAGACAAAGATAAATCATTTCAGAACTTTTTCCACCTTTAATGTGACCTATAAACTGTACAGCTCAATTGCAAAACAAATGAAAATCTTTTAGGTGGAGGGAAGTAGAAATAAAAAAATAAAATAATATGGTTGCATAAGTGTGCATACCCTTAAACTAATACTTTATTGAAGCACCCTTTGATTTTATTACAGCACTCAGTCTTTTTGGGTATGAGTTTTTCAGCATGGCACATCTTGACAAGATTTGCCCACTCTTCTTTCCAAAAACACTCAAAATCTGTCAGATTGTGAGGGCATCTCTTGTGCACAGCCCACTTAAGATCACCCCCACATTTTCGATTGGATTCAGGTCTGGGCTCTGACTGGGCCATTCCAAAACTTTAATCTTCTTCTGGTAAAGCCATTCCTTTGTTGATTTGGATGTATGCTTTGGGGCGTTGTCATGCTGAAAGATGAAGTTCCTCTTCATCTTCAGCTTTCTAGCAGAAGCCTGAATGTTTTGTGCCAATATTGTCTGGTATTTGGAACTGTTCATAATTCCCTCTACCTTGACTAAGGCCCCAGTTCCAGCTAAAGAAAAACAGACCCAAAGCATGATGCTGCCACCAAAATGCTTCACTGTGGGTATGGTGTTCTTTTGGTGATATGCAGTGTTGTTTTTGCGCCGAACATATCTTTTGGAATTATGGCCAAAAAGTTTAATCTTGGTTTCATCAAACCAGAACACCTTTTGCAACATGCTTTTGGGAGACTTCAGATGTGTTTTTACAAAATTTAGCTGGGCTTGGATGTTTTTTTTTTTTTGTAAGCAATGACTTCCGTTTTGCCACTCTACCCCATAGCCCAGACATATAAAGAATACAGGCGATTGTTGTCACATGCACCACACAGCCAGTACTTGCCAGATATTCCTGCAGCTCCTTTAATGGTGCTGTAGGCCTCTTGGCAGCCTCCCAGACCAGTTTTCTTTTCATCAATTTTGGAGGGACGTCCAGTTCTTAGTAATGTCACTGTTGTGCCATATTTTCTCCACTTGATGATGACTGTCTAAACAGTGTTCCATGGTATATCTAATGCCTTGGAAATTCTTTTGTACCATTCTCCTGACTGATACCTTTTAACAATGAGATCCCTCTGATGCTTTGGAAGCTCTCTGCGGACCATGGCTTTTGCTGTAGGATGCGACTAACAAAATGTCAGGAAAGATCTACTAGAACAGCTGAACTTTATTTGAGGTTAATCAGAGGCATTTTAAATGATGGCAGGTGTGTGCTGACTCCTATTTAACATGATTTTGAATGTGATTGCTTAATTCTGAACACAGCTACATCCCCAGTTATTAGACAGGTGCATACATTTGGGCACCCTTGTCATTATGTTGATTTGAATACCTGTAACTACCTAGCACTGATTAATTGGAACACACAATTGGTTTGGTGAGCCCATTAAGCCTTGAACTTCATAAACGGGTGCATCCAATGATGAGAAAAGGTATTTAAAGGGACATGAAACCCACATTTTTTCTTTCATGATTCAGAAAGAGCGTGCAATTTTAAACAACTTTCTAATTTACTTGTATTATTTAATTTGCTTCCTTCTCTTATCCTTTGCTGAAAGGTTTATTTGGGAAAGTTCAAGAGCAGCAAAGAACCTAGGTTCTATCTGCTGATTGGTGGCTGCATATATATGCAGATTGTCATTGGCTCACCCATGTGTTCAGTTAGAAACCAGTAGTGCATTGCTGCTCCTTCAACAAAGCATACAAACATAATGAAACAAATTTGATAATAGAAGTAAACTGGAAAGTTTTTTAAAATGGTATGTTTTACCTAAATCATGAAATAACATTTTTGGGTTTCATGTGCCTTTTAAGTTGGCCAATTACAAGTTGTTTTTCTCTTTGACTCTCCTCTGAAGAGTGGCAACATGGGGGCCTCAAAACAACTCTCAAATGACCTGAAAACAAAGATTGTTCAACATTATGGTTTAGGGGAAGGCTACAAAAAGCTATCGTAGAGATTTAAACTGTCTGTATCCACTGTGAGGAACATAGTGAGGAAATGGAAGACCATAGGCACAGTTCTTGTTGAGGCCAGAAGTGGCAGGCCAAGTAAAATATCGGAGAGGCAAAGGATGGTGAGAACGGTCAAAAACAGCGCACAGACCACCTCCAAATACCTACATCATCTTGCTCCAGATGGTGTCACTGTGCATCGTTTAACAATTTAGCGCACTTTGCACAAGGAGAAGCTGTATGGGAGAGTGATGCAGAAGAAGCCTCTGCACATACGCCCCACACCGATTTGCTTGAGGTATGCAAACACACATTTGGACAAGCCAGCTTCATTTTGGAAGGTGCTGTGGACTGATGAAACAAAGATTGAGTTATTTGGTCATAACGAGGGGCGTTATGCATGGCGGCAAAAGTACACAGCATTCCAAGACAAACGCTTGCTACCCATAGTAAAATTTGGTGGATGTTCCATCATGCTGTGTGGCCAGTGTCGGTACTGGAAATCTTGTTAAAGTTGAGGGTCGCATGGATTCCACTCAATATCAGCAGATACTTGAGAATACTGTTGAGGAATCAGTCACAAAATTGAAGTTATGCCGGGGCTGGATATTTCAACAAGACAACGACCCAAAACACTGCTCAAAATTTACTCTGGCATTTATGCCGAGGAACAGTGTTCTGGAATGGCCATCCCAGTCCCCAGACCTGAATATCATTGAAAATCTGTGGGGTAATTTGAAGCGGGCTGTCCATGCTCGCCAACCATCAACTGAACTAGAGATGTTTTGCAAGGAGGAATGGTCCAAAATACCTTCATCCAGAATCCAGACACTCATTACAGGCTATACGAAGCGTCTAGATGTTATTTCTGCTAAAGGACGCTCTACTAAATATTGATGCAATATTTCTGTTGGAGTGCCCAAATTTGTGCACCTGTCTAATTTCGTTTTGATGCATATTGCACATTTTCTGTTAATCCAATAAACCTAATTTCACTACTAAAATATTACTGTCCTTCAGTTATTTGATAGATCAAAATGAAATTGCTGATCCAAACACCCAATTATTTATAAATGGAAATTGTCAGGGGTGCCTAAACCTTTGCATACAAGTGTGTGTATGTGTATGTGTATGTGTATATATATATATATATATATATATATATATATATATATATATATATATATATATATATATATATATATATATATATATATATATATATATATATATATATATATATATATATATATATTTATTTATTTTTATTTTTTTTGTTTGTTAAAATTTTATATATTTTTTTAAAAAAAATTTTTTAATTTTTTTTATTTCCCCCCCCCCCCCTCTCCAGATCATGGATCTTAAGTGGTTTATCTGTTTGACATTTCTGATTTTTGGTGTTGTGTCAACTCATGCTCATGGTGGTCACGACCACCATGATCATCACCACCATGATCACGACCACCATGGTCATCATCACCATGACCACAATGAAGATGATGATGGTATGGACATAGAAGATGAATCAGATGATATGATCGATCCTGAAGAAACAAAGCCAGAGTCCAGCACTCCACCAACAGCTCCAAAGGTCTTATTTGTTTATTAGCTAACCTTGTCTTAGTCAAAACAAGACTGTTTGAAAACTGTTTGAAAACTTTGAAGGAATACTGTACTGTAACATTAGTCACACATTAATGTGTTCCAAACTACTAAATGTATGGTAAATTGTTTCTTTGTGTTTATTTTTGTATTTGAACTAGCTGTTTTTGCTTGTTAAAACCATAATCTGTTTTCAAGGACATGTCTATTAAATGGTCAAACCCTACAGAAAGAGCAGACCTTCTCATGTTATATCTTTTTGTACAGAGTTTATTAGGTATTAAAATGCTAACTAAGGCTGTGGGAAGTCAATGGGCAAAACCAGCTATTTCAGATACAAAAATATCCACCCCAACAGGTTAATTTACATAGCTTTTCTACAGAGAATACAAACATATTCAAGATGGTTTCAACAGGCAAAAGCAGCTTTTTATAATGACAAAATAAAGGTTTAGGAGCTTCTTGTAAGCAATTTAATAGACTCCAGCAGGTAAAATTGATAATTGGAAACGCATTAAAGGGGAGGCAATTTTACAGTCCAATGTCCCTTTAAGCATGTGCATGACATTGTGCTCAGATGTAATTGAAGACTTATTTCGCTCTCTAAAATCTAAACTGCATTTATACAATAAATAACTGCTGTGAAGGGACAGTAAAGTCAAAATTAAACTTTCTTGATTCAGATAAAGTGTGTAATTTTAGATAATGTTCCAATTCACTTCTATTATCAGATTTGCTTACTGCTCTTGGTATTCCTTTGTTGAAAAGTATACATAGGTATGGTCAGGAGTAGCAAGGCACAATTGGAAACTAGCGGGTGAATGGTGGCTATGCATTGCTGCTCCATTAACAAAAGGATAGAAATGGAATTAATCATATTTTATAATAGAAATAAACCAATCAAGTTGTTTAATATTAAATGCTCTATCTGAATCATAAAAGGGAAAAAAGTGAGTTAAAGGGACAGTAAACAGCTGTGCACAACTACAAAAGAATGAGAACTACTCACTGTTATTGCATTTTTTCCTTTTCCTGCACCACTCTTCAAATCAGGTTTCCTGTTTTAATCTTAAAGGTGCCGGATACTGAAGTTTTGCCTCTATTTTATGGGCGTTGCCATCTTGGATCTCAAGTATTCTCACATACTGGGACAGAGAGGTTTTTGACAACTGTATAATGTGCTTCAGGTTACAGTGCATGATACAAAGCAGGAGCTTTACACTTGTGCAGTGGCTGCATTGCTCTATATTATTGTAGAGTTTTTTTAAATATATTTTGTGTAACTAAAACTATAAAAATTAATTTAAAAAAAAAAAAAAATACAAAAAATGTAAATCTGACATGAAGTATTATGCACACTCCAAGCAAATAATACAGCTGTACAGACATGGAGAAAGTGACTGATCTGTTAGTGTGCACAGCTTATGTCACAGGCTGTGATTATACTTTGGCTCCAAGATGGCAGCCCCCAGTATCTGGCATCTTTAAGCTATAGAAACTATTTGAAAAGAGCTGCAGGAACAAATTATATTGTCACTTTAATTAGCCTTAAAGGGACACTAAACGCTATTTTTTTCTTTATTGATTCAGAGCATGTAATTTTAAGCAACTTTCCAATTTACTCCCATTATCAAATTTTCTTCGTTCTCTTGCTATCTTTTTTTAAAAAGCAGAAATGTGACGCATGGGAGCCAGCCCATTTTTGGTTGAACCTGGGTTATGCTTGCTTATTGGTGGGTAAATGTAAGCCTGCAATATGCAAGAGCTATCCATGGTGCTGAACCTAAAATGGGCTGGCTGCTAAGATTTACATTCATGATTTTAAAATAAAGATAGCAAGAGAACAAAGAAAAATGATAATAGGAGTAAATAAGAAAGTTGCTTAAAATTGCATGCTCTATCTGAATCATTAAAGAATTTTTTTTTATTTACTGTCCCTTTAAAGAAATCATAGACTTGCAAGGAAAGGAGAAATAAACAAATGTATGTAGTAGTGATCTATAATGCTAACTACTTGCTTAACTAGCTTTGATATTTTCTTGTATAGTTGCTAAACTGTCTGTTACATGTCTCTTCTAAATAGCTATGTATTGGCTAAAATACAGATATATACTTAAACAATATTTAACATGTTTTTATGTTATAATGAAAGACTTTTTTAACACTTTGATTTTGCTCATATGCAATCTTATTGCTGCAGAACTTAAATTGTTTTTATTAAAATACTCTTTGTTGGTATAAAGTCTTATTTGTTTTGATTTCTTTAGGTTACTTATAAAGCTCCTGTTCCAACTGGTGATGCCTTTTTTGCAGAATCATTTGACAAAGGAACATTGGATGGGTAAGAATGATCATCAAAATATTAATCTGTGAATGTGTGATATAAAGACAATGCAATAGCACTTACTCTGAATTTTAAATGAGTGGTCAATTTTTTTTCCCCACACAAATTTCAGTTATGTCTATTTACACTCCTTCTGTATTATGTGACAGCCATCAGCCAATCACAAATGCATATACGTATATATTCTGTAAATTCTTGCACAGCAGGAGCTAGTGACTCAGTGTAAATATTAAGACACTGCACATTTTGTTAATGGTAGTAAATTGGAAAGTTTCTTAAGACTGCATGCTCTATCTGAATCATGAAAGTAAAATTTTTACTTGAGTGCATCTCAACTTGAAATAGGTGCATTTTTGAAACATACTTCCCTTAACAAAAATTATTTTCGTAAAAGTCACTGTTTTTCATCGGCATATGCTGTGAGTGCCCCTGCACAAGTATTCAAGCTCAGAGAGCTGGCAGTGTTATGTATTGTGTCATAAGGCACTGCTGAATCTGAGATGTGTGTTTTAATACTGTTACACAGGCCCTTGCAGCATATGTGCTTATGCCGCTGAAAAAAAAATGGTGTTACAGGTACAAAATGCTTTATCCAAACTGGTTGGGACTGGAAAAGGTTTGGATTTTAGAATATTTGTATATTTGATGTTGCAAAATGGGACCAAGTATAAGCATCAATATCTAATGTAATTCGGGCAATACTTACATATCATAATACATCTTATACATGCAACATAAAGGTAGTTTTATGCCATTTTAAATACTTTTGGATGCATAGTACAATCGGAAAGGGATTATAGTACTGTAATCAGATAGGTTTTCTAGAATATAATTTTAGAATAAACAATCTTCTTTGCCTGCATCTTTAGTTTGGGGAGTTTGTCTTACTGGTGGGGAAATTTTCTAATGTATAATTCATTTTTAGAAAATATTAATGAAAAGTCGGGATTTTAAAATTACAGATTTGGGAATATGTACCTGTAAACTTTACTAGAAGCATTTTTGCTCATTGAAATATATTGTAAATATGCTTCTATTTAAAATTGAAATGCACCTAATGCACATTTTAATTTTGGCCTCCCTCCATAGAGCTGTGGGATTATTTTATCCATCTTTTTTAAACAATAAATATTCTGGAGCAGTAATAGTAATAATATACAACGTCACTTACAGATTGAAGAAGCACCTACTTTGCTGTTGATAATTCCTGCTATGCAATTTTATTTTGCATAATTTCAAGCCACAAACCCTTCCTACTCATCTCATTTCCTTGTCTTTTTAAGTTTTTTTTTTTTTTCTTCATGTTTTAAGTGTCTATTGGAGGCAGGGACCCTGTTCTCTCCCCCCCCCCCCCTCTTCTTACTGATGCATCACTGAATCTGACTTATAGCGCCTTTCTATCCCTGTCACACTAAAGTTCTTACCTAGTGTTTCTTAAAGTGAATGTAAAGTTTGAGGAATGTGTGCTCAATTTTTAAAAATCTTATAAAACAGGGGCACTTTCATTCATCAAACTTTAAAGGGACACTCAGGTTAAATTAAATTTTCATGATTTAGATACAGCATGCAATTTTAAATAACTTTCCAATTTACTTCCATTAAAAAAAATGTGCAGTCTTTTATATTTACAATTTTTGAGACACCAGATCCTACTGAGCATGTGCAAGAATTCAGACTATACGTATATGCATTTGTGATTGGCTGATTGCTATCACATGGTACAAGGGGAGTGGAAATATACATAACTTTGAAATTTGTTATAAAAAAATCTACTCATTTGAAGTTCAGACTAAGTGCTATTGCATTGTCTTGTTATCTTGCATTTGTTGATTATGCAAATCGAATGTGTTGACTGGTCCTTTAATTTCACTCGTTTTGTTAAAACACCTTTTATTCTTGAAAGCCGCTCCAGCGTTTCCCCCGCCCGTCGCAAGTCTTCATATGTCAAAAATTACGAATCCGCTTCCTCCAATCATGGCTTGGCCTCAGGCAATGTTTGCTCTTGGGGGAAGCTGTGATTGGAGGAAGCCGGATTCGTCATTGCTGACGTATGAAGATGCTTGCGGCGGGTGGGGGAAGCGCTAGAGCGGCTTTCAAGAATAAAAGGTAAGTATTTTGACAAAACGAGGGAAATTAAAGTTTGATGAATGAAAGTGCCCCTGTTTTTTAATAGGATTTTTAAAAACCCGGCACACATTCGTCAAACTTTACATTCACTTTAAGCTTATCTGGCACACACTGCAGTGTGGTACTTTACTTTGTGCTCCTTTATTTCACTTTGTAGCTTTTTGGTGAGTGAGGCATTTTTGTCAGGGCAGTTAATGATGGCTCTCTTGGACAATTGAACAGCAGTATATTGATATGAGATTTTAAGGGGCATAGGCTGTCATTTACTAATTCATGATGGGAAATTGATTTTACACTAGCTAGAAGCACACTCTTGATATTATGTCAGTGCATCTTCTTCAAAAGAACAAATTTCAGGTGTTTATGCACAAAATAGCAATAGAATCTCATTGGATAAGTAACTCTAATACAGTTTGCAAGTATTGATGTTTGTCAGTCTAATTCCTCTTAAAACCGTGCATTGCCTCGCCTTTAATAGAGTATTTCTCTTAGTTTGTTTCCACCTTTAAAGGGACATGAAACATATTTTTTTTTTCTTCATGATTCAGACCATGTGATTTACCTCTGTTATCCAATTGGTTTTGTTTTCTTTATTAAAAAGAAAACTTATGTATGGTCAGGAGCTGCTGATTGGTTACGGCACGTACATTCCTCATGTTATTGGCTCACCCAATGCACTCAGCTAGCTCCCAGTAGTGCATTGCTTCTTCTCCAGCAAACTTGGCCAACACCTCCCTTGTTCTGTCTTTTCATGACAGTGGTTATCTCTGGGTTTAGACCAGGTCTGCTATTTCATTTGGATATACAAGCCCTATGTCTGACTGCTTGGTGGCTGAGCAGGGTTATTTGAAAGAGATTATTTTTGGTCCATCTGTACACTTTCGCAAGCTCACAAAATGTATTCGGCCTGCTATAGTAAGTGGTATGACTTTTTGCATGGCTGCAGTCACATATTTCTTTGGGTCTTGTTTGCTGTATCCTCAAATACGTCATGAAAGTTTCCAGTGCTCTGAAAGTTATATTTTCTGCTTAAACAGCTGTTACTGGGGTTAGCTGGGTTCAGAAGCCTTTGGTGTAGCAATTGTCTAAATGTGTGGATTAAATATTGCCTTGGCCCATGTGTTCAATACCTTCACGGGATTTACTTCTGGGCTTGGAAGCCTGTTGTATTATCTGCTTTTGAACTATTACTGGAAGCTTCCATCTGGAAGCTCACACTGAAGACCAGATTCCTGTTGGCTACCAGCCAGTTGTTGCTGAGCTTTGGCAGTATTCTGACATTTTCTTTTTTTTTTCTCTGTTATTGAGATAAGGTTCTCCAGTCCGTTTCTTAACTTCTACCTATGGTGGTTTCTGAGTGTCAGGCCTCTCACAACCTTTATTTTCTCTTTATTTCTTGCTAAAAAGTAATTGAATGGGAATGTGTTAACACATAAGTCCTTGGATGTAGGTTGATATCTCCACATCTGTGATGATTGGAAAATTATGGCAAACTTACTACTGTTGAATTCGCAAGATTGTATAGTGGCTACAATAAATAATTGTTCACTGAAAAGTAAAAATTTAAACTTTCGAGATTCAAATAAAGTTTTTAAAAAGAAAACAATAGTTCAATATCCATTTATTATAGTTCTGTTTAGTGGGCACAATACCTGGCTGAATTTACTAATCACCTGGCTAATATTAAAGTGATGGTAAATCCTAGCGTTTATGAAACGCTAGGATTTACCATTGTAACAAATAAAGGGGACTTTCATTCATGAAGTATAAAATACTTTATGCTGAAATATCCTTTATTTGTTCCAAGTGATCACCTTCACTGAGCTGCTAAGGCAGCCCACCGGCAGAACGCTATTTTCGCTATCTTTCACAGAGGTGACGTTTCCACCTCTTAGCCAATAGCCGTGCGGGAAATCTGGCTTTGGCACCACATTTTGCACCGCAAAGCCAAATTTCCTGCAATGCTATTGTGTGTTATCATTCAGATTTTTAAAAAAATGTTATGGGCAAAAGTGATTTTTAAATGTGTTGCTGATTGTCTTACAATGCACTCAGAAATACAGAACACACAAATATTTTACTCTTTCTTGCAAACACTAGATAGAATGGCTTTATTGTTGATACCAAGTATCTTTCTTCTTGGGACCTTAATGGGACAGTCAAGTCAAACTTAAACTTTCATGATTCAGATAGGGCATGTAATTTTAAACAACTTGCCAATTTACTTTATCAAATTTGCTTTGTTCTCTTGGTATTCTTAGTTAAAAGCTAAACATAGGTAGGCTCATATGCTAATTTCTAAGCCCTTCATGAATGCCTCTTATCTGAATGCATTTGACAGGTTTTCACAGCTAGAGGGCATTAGTTTGTGTGTCATATAGATAACATTGTGCTCATGCACTTATGAGATGGCACTGATTAGCTAAAATGCAAGTTTGTCAAAAGAACTGAAATAAGGGGGGAGACTGCAGGGGTTTAGATAAAAGGTGATCGCAGTGCTGAAAAGTATGTAGTGTTGGTTATGCAAATCTGGGGAATGGTTATTAAAGGGATTATCTATCTCTTTAAATAATAAATATTCTGTAGTAGACTGGCCCTTTTTAATCTAACAAAGTGACTATCAAAGCGCCAACAAAATTGAGGCAGGGTCTATGACTCTAATACTAAAAGTTAAATTTATTAAAATACATGTATAATCAATTGACATCAAATAATAAAAACAATATTAAAACAATATAAAAGCAATATAAAAGCAATGTACCAAAGGTTAATAGTGTAACCCTAGGGGTCAATTTATCTTAGCCAAGGGTCTTCCCACAACAGGCGCTAGGTGTTATACAATTTTTGATATCCTTTTTAATCTAAACTAGAATTCCACTTTTGATCCTATGCATCATTGTTGAATTTTCTCCAACATTGGTGTGTCCGGTCCACGGCGTCATCCTTACTTGTGGGAATATCTCTTCCCCAACAGGAAATGGCAAAGAGTCCCAGCAAAGCTGGCCATATAGTCCCTCCTAGGCTCCGCCCACCCCAGTCATTCTGTTTGCCGTTGCACAGGCAACATCTCCACGGAGATGGTTAAGAGTATGTGGTGTTTAGTTGTAGTTTTTTTATTCTACTATCAAGAGTTTATTTTAAAATAGTGCTGGTATGTACTATTTACTCTGAAACAGAAAAAGATGAAGATTTCTGTTTGTGAGAGGAAGATGATTTTAGCAGACAGTAACTAAAATCGATTGCTTTTTCCACATAGGACTGTTGAGATGAAGTAACTTCAGTTGGGGGAAACAGTTAGCAGACTTTTCTGCTTAAGGTATGACTAGCCATATTTCTAACAAGACCATGTAATGCTGGAAGGCTGTCATTTCCCCTCATGGGGACCGGTAAGCCATTTTCTTAGTCAAGCAAACAGAATAAAGGGCTTAATATGGGCTATAAAACTGGTAGACACTTTTATGGGCTAAATCGATTGCTTTATTTGGACATTTTATACATGTTTATGCTGATAATTCACACTTATAAACTTTGGGAACGTTTTTTAACGTCAGGCACTATGTTAGACACCTTTTCCAGTCAGGAAGGGCCTTCCCAGTTGTAGGCTGAGCCTCATTTTTGCGCCATTACTGCGCAGTTGTTTTTGAGTGCAAGACATGCAGATGCATGTGTGAGGACCTGAGAGTAGTTGGAAAAGTTCCTAGAAGGCGTCATTTGGTATCGTATTCCCCTCTGGGCTTGGTAAAGTCACAGCAAAGGCTGTAGCTGGGACTGTATAGGGGTTAAATCTGTAACCGGCTCCGGTTTAGTTATTTAAGGGTTAAAGCTCTGAAAATTGGTGTGCAATACTTTTAATGCTTTAAGACACTGTGGTGAAATTTCAAGTGAAGGGAGTAGACATGGTTCTACATCATCTCCTTCTGTGTCTACGCCAGTTTTGCCCACGCAGGAGGCCCCTAGTACTTCTAGCGCGCCAATGCTTATTACCATGCAACAATTGATGGCTGTAATGGATAACTCCATAGCAAATAATTTATACAAAATGCCTGCATATCAGAGAAAGTGCGATTGCTCTGTTTTAAACACTGAAGAGCACCAATCTGAAGGGGCCATGAGGGAGGTTTTGTCAGATGGGAAAATTTCAGATTCAGAAAAAATTTCTCAACAGGCTGAACCTGATGTTGTGACATTTAAATTTAAATTAGAACATCTCCGTGCACTGCTTAAGGAGGTGTTATCTACTCTGGATGATTGTGACAACTTGGTCATTCCAGAAAAATTATGCAAGATGGACAAGTTCCTAGAGGTTCCGGTGCACCCCGACGCTTTTCCTATACCCAAGCGGGTGGCGGACATAGTGAATAAGGAGTGGGAGAAGCCCGGCATACCTTTTTGTTCCCCCTCCTATATTTAAGAAATTATTTCCTATGGTCGACCCCAGAAAGGACTTATGGCAGACAGTCCCTAAGGTCGAGGGGGCAGTTTCTACTCTAAACAAGCGCACTTCCCATCCTATCGAAGATAGTTGTGCTTTCAAAGATCCTATGGATAAAAAATTGGAAGGTTTGCTTAAAAAGATTTTTGTACAGCACGGTTACCTTCTTCAACCCATTTCATGCATTGTTCCTGTCACTACAGCAGCGTGGTTCTGGTTCGAGGAACTAGAAAAGTCGCTCAGTAGAGAGACTCCATATGAGGAGGTTATGGACAGAGTTCACGCACTTAAGTTGGCTAACTCTTTTATTTTAGATGCCGCTTTGCAATTAGCTAGATTAGCGGCGAAAAATTCAGGGTTTGCAATTGTGGCGCGCAGAGCGCTTTGGCTAAAGTCTTGGTCAGCGGATGTATCATCCAAGACAAAATTGCTTAGCATCCCCTTCAAGGGTAAAACTCTCTTTGGACCAGAATTGAAAGAGATTATCTCAGACATCACTGGGGGAAAGGGCCACGCCCTCCCACAAGATAGGCCTTTCAAGGCCAAGAATAAGTTTAATTTTCGTTCCTTTCGTAATTTCAGGAACGGACCGGCCTCTAATTCTGCATCCTCTAAGCAAGAGGGTAATGCCTCACAGTCCAAACCAGCCTGGAAACCGATGCAAGGCTGGAACAAGGGTAAGCAGACCAAGAAGCCTGCTACCGCTAACAAAACAGCATGAAGGAGTAGCCCCCGATCCGGGACCGGATCTAGTGGGGGGCAGACTCTCTCTCTTTGCTCAGGCTTGGGCAAGAGATGTTCAGGATCCCTGGACGCTAGAAATAGTTTCTCAGGGTTATCTTCTAGAATTCAAGGAACTACCCCCAAGGGGACTGTTCCACATGTCTCACTTATCCTCAAACCAAATAAAGAGACAGGCGTTCTTACATTGTGTAGAAGACCTGCTAAAGATGGGAGTGATACACCCAGTTCCAATGACGGAACAAGGAATGGGATTTTACTCAAATCTGTTCGTAGTTCCCAAAATAGAGGGAACCTTCAGACCAATTCTGGATTTAAAGATCCTAAACAAATTTCTCAGGGTACCATCGTTCAAAATGGAAACCATTCGAACGATTCTACCCACTATCCAGGAAGGTCAATTTATGACTACCGTGGATCTAAAGGATGCGTACCTACATATTCCTATCCACAAAGAACATCATCAGTTCCTAAGGTTCGCCTTTCTGGACAAACATTACCAGTTTGTGGCCCTCCCATTCGGATTAGCCACTGCTCCAAGGATTTTCGCAAAGGTACTCGGGTCCCTTCTAGCGGCTCTAAGACCGAGGGGCATTGCAGTAGTACCATACTTGGACGACATTCTAATACAAGCGTCGTCCCTTTCAAAAGCAAAGGCTCATACAGACATCGTTCTGGCCTTTCTCAGATCTCACGGATGGAAGGTGAACATAGAAAAAAGTTCTCTGTCTCTGTCAACAAGAGTTCCCTTCCTGGGAACAATAATAGATTCCTTAGAAATGAGGATCTTTCTGACAGAAAGTCAGAAAGTCAAAACTTCTAAGCGCTTGTCAAGTTCTTCATTCTGTTCCACTTCCTTCCATAGCTCAGTGCATGGAAGTAGTAGGGTTGATGGTTGCAGCAATGGACATAGTTCCTTTTGCGCGAATTCATCTAAGACCATTACAACTGTGCATGCTGAAACAGTGGAATGGGGACTATACAGACTTGTCTCCAGTGATTCAAGTAGATCAGAAGACCAGAGATTCACTCCGTTGGTGGATATCCCTGGACCACCTATCCCAGGGAATGAGCTTCCGCAGACCAGAGTGGGTCATTGTCACGACCGACGCCAGTCTAGTGGGCTGGGGTGCGGTCTGGGAATCCCTGAAAGCTCAGGGACTATGGTCTCGGGAAGAGTCTTTTCTCCCGATAAACATTCTGGAACTAAGAGCGATATTCAATGCTCTCAGGGCTTGGCCTCAGCTTGCAAAGGCCAGATTCATAAGATTCCAATCAGACAACATGACGACTGTTGCGTATATCAATCATCAGTTCCCTGGCGATGAAAGAAGTAACCAAAATAATACAATGGGCGGAGAATCACTCCTGCCATCTATCTGCAATCCACATCCCAGGTGTGGAAAACTGGGAAGCAGATTATCTGAGTCGTCAGACATTCCATCCGGGGGAGTGGGAACTCCACCCGGAGATTTTTGCCCAGTTGACTCAATTATGGGGCATTCCAGACATGGATCTGATGGCGTCTCGTCAGAACTTCAAGGTTCCTTGCTACGGATCCAGATCCAGGGATCCCAAGGCGACTCTAGTGGATGCACTAGTAGCGCCTTGGACCTTCAACCTAGCTTATGTGTTCCCACCGTTTCCTCTCATTCCCAGGCTGGTAGCCAGGATCAAACAGGAGAGGGTCTCGGTGATCTTGATAGCTCCTGCGTGGCCACGCAGGACTTGGTATGCAGACCTGGTGAATATGTCATCGGTTCCACCATGGAAGCTACCTTTGAGACAGGACCTTCTTGTTCAGGGTCCATTCGAACATCCAAATCTGGTCTCCCTCCAGCTGACGGCTTGGAGATTGAACGCTTGATTCTATCAAAGCGTGGGTTTTCAGATTCGGTGATTGATACTCTGGTTCAGGCCAGAAAACCGGTAACTAGAAAGATTTACCATAAAATATGGAAAAGATATATCTGCTGGTGTGAATCCAAGGGATTCCCTTGGAATAAGGTAAAAATTCCTAAGATTCTTTCCTTTCTACAAGAAGGTTTGGATAAAGGATTATCTGCGAGTTCTCTAAAGGGACAGATTTCTGCTTTATCTGTCTTACTACACAAACGATTGGCAGCTATGCCAGATGTTCAAGCATTTGTTCAGGCTCTGGTTAGTATCAAGCCTGTTTACAGACCTTTGACTCCTCCCTGGAGTTTAAATCTAGTTCTTTCAGTTCTTCAAGGGGTTCCGTTTGAACCTCTACATTCCATAGATATTAAGTTGTTATCTTGGAAAGTTTTTTGTTTTTGGTTGCTATTTCTTCTGCTAGAAGAGTTTCAGCGTTATCTGCTCTGCAGTGTTCTCCGCCCTATCTGGTGTTCCATGCAGATAAGGTGGTTTTGCGTACTAAGCCTTGTTTCCTTCCAAAGGTTGTTTCTAACAAAAATATTAACCTGGAGATAGTTGTACCTTCTTTGTGTCCGAATCCAGTTTCAAAGAAGGAACGTTTGTTACACAATTTGGACGTAGTCCGTGCTCTAAAATTCTATTTAGAAGCTACAAAAGATTTCAGACAAACATCTTCTCTGTTTGTCGTCTATTCTGGTAAAAGGAGAGGTCAAAAAGCGACTTCTACCTCTCTTTCCTTTTGGCTTAAAAGCATCATCCGATTGGCTTACGAGACTGCCAGACGGCAGCCTCCTGAAAGAATCACAGCTCACTCCACTAGGGCTGTGGCTTCCACATGGGCCTTCAAGAACGAGGCTTCTGTTGATCAGATATGTAAGGCAGCGACTTGGTCTTCACTGCACACTTTTGCCAAATTTTACAAATTTTATACTTTTGCTTCTTCGGAGGCTATTTTTGGGAGAAAGGTTTTGCAAGCCGTGGTGCCTTCCGTTTAGGTAACCTGATTTGCTCCCTCCCTTCATCCGTGTCCTAAAGCTTTGGTATTGGTTCCCACAAGTAAGGATGACCCCGTGGACCGGACACACCAATGTTGGAGAAAACAGAATGTATGCTTACCTGATAAATTACTTTCTCCAACGGTGTGTCCGGACCACGGCCCGCCATGGTTTTTTAATCAGGTCTGATGAATTATTTTCTCTAACTACAGTCACCACGGTACCATATGGTTTCTCCTATATTTTTCCTCCTGTCCGTCGGTCGAATGACTGGGGTGGGCGGAGCCTAGGAGGGACTATATGGCCAGCTTTGCTGGGACTCTTTGCCATTTCCTGTTGGGGTAGAGATATTCCCACAAGTAAGGATGACGCCGTGGACCGGACACACCGTTGGAGAAAGCAATTTATCAGGTAAGCATAAATTCTGTTTTTGATGGAATGCACTATCTTCCATTGTTTTTCTTCCCACAATCTCGGGTCTCCTATCAAAACAATAATACTGTATAAATTGTTCTTGATTCCTCCAGTAACCAGAAATCTTTCATATGAATATTAATTTAACCTACGCCTTTTCACAAGCTTATTACTCTTTCTGTCTTGCTTTGATGTCCTTTTAAATAATATACTATACAACTCAGACTTTTCTTTCCTATTGGCTTTGGGAAGTGGGTAAAGACCTACTTTAAAAAAAAATAAAAAAAAATTAAATAGCCATTATTCCTTGGGCATTTATGGTTTGGTTAATGGGCCTGATTGTCTTGGAAATGGGGACAAAATATATTGCAAAGCTGTTGCACTACGCATAGTTAAACCTTTATATTCACCATCCCATCAATATTCTGTCACATGGAATATAAAACAGATTTCTTACTTAAGACACGGTGAGTCCACGGAATCATCAATTACTGTCGGCAATATCACTCCTGGCCAGCAGGAGGAGGCAAAGAGCACCACAGCAAAGCTGTTGAGTATCACTTCCCTTCCCACAACCCCCAGTCATTCTCTTTGCCTTCAGTGCAAGGAGGTGGTGAAGTTTTTGGAGTCTGAAGAAAAATTGGATTTATTTCACTTCAATCAAGATTGTATTATTTTAAAAGCCAGAGTAGGTTTGCTCTGATGTTTCCTCGCAAGATAGGGTCTAGCCATACTCCATGTCAGTCTCTTCAGTAGGTCAGTGGTGGCTTTAAAGCAGTTAGGAAAACTCAGCAAGGCCCACCTTACAAGTTCCTAACATGTTGCTGCCCTGGTATAGAAAGCCTGAGTAGGTTTACTCTGATCTTTCTGTTTTCCACAGGTCTCTGCGAGGAGTGGCATCCTCTCATACCGGGTGAGCTGTCGTCCTGCCGGACAGCTGGATGTGCAGGTAAGTGCCTTTTTGTCTTCTGGGGCTAGGAGGCTGGCACTGAAGAGGTTAAGGACTTTAGGCTAATGCTGCACTTAATGTGGGACATAAACTCCTTCATAGAGAAGTTTTTTTCTGGCAGTGGACAGGCACTGAAATGTATGTGACTATGGAGAGGAAGGAGTTAATCCTCCTCTGTGGCTCAGATTACTCTTCTTAAGTGTACTTTATGTTTGGGTGCAAATTAAAATAGCAGAAGCTCTGTGGACGGATAGTGGTTAAACCTTTTAAAGTTTTTTTTTTATTCAGTTTCAGGTCCTGCTGTGTGTCTATTAGGAGAGCGTGAGTTTGAATGAGGGCCATTCTAAAGAGCTATACCGCTCTTTTGTTAAATCCCATTTTAAAAGCTTCTGTTCCTTTCTAAAATTTCGGAGTGGTGTTATGTTAATTTCTTTTACAAGATGAGACGAGTCCACGGATTTCATCCTTGTTGGGATATCACCTCCTGGTCAGCAGGAGGAGGCAAAGAGCTCCACAGCAGAGCTGCATATATAGCTCCTCCCTTTAGTTTAGATTCTTCAATCAACAGTTTATTATTTTTAAATGGTGCCAAAGTGTACTATTTTATTATAGAGTAGCATCTGGAGTGTTAGCCTGTTAGGCTATGGGAACTAGGGGAGTTTTAGCTTCACTGCGCCTCCCACGCTTACGCTTTTTCTATGTGTATGGTCTTAGACACTACTAACTAAGACCCTTCTGATTTCACAGGACCTCAGGAGGAAGAGTGGACCTCTTGATACTGTGAGGTTATCATGCTGTTCCTCAGCATGGAGGTAGGTGCAGTTTTTTTCCTCTGGGCAAAAGTTTCTCAGATTAAACTGTACTGGCACTATTTATTTATTTTTGGGGGCTAGGATAGATCTCCCTTATAAAATAGTGATATGACCCAGACACTCTGGTTGTATTCTACCCAGAAGCACTGGGATATAGGGGCACAAGACGTTTCAGTTTATTTTACAAACTCCGGTATTTTGAAGTATAGAGGGCTGGGAGAACAATTCTTCCATTGATCCAGGAGGGTCAATATATGACTACCGTGGATTTAAAGGATGCATATCTTCATATTCCTATCCACAAAGATCACCAGTTCCTAAGGTTTGCCTTTCTGGACAAACATTTTCAGTTCGTGGCTCTTCCCTTTGGGTTAGCCACGGCACCCAGGAACTTCACGAAGGTTCTAGGGTCTCTGCTGGCGGTTCTAAGACCGCGGGGCATTGCAGTGTCGCCTTATCTGGATGATATTCTGATCCAGGCGTAATCTTATCAACTAACAAAGTCTCATACTGACATGGTTCTGTCCTTTTTTAAGGACTCCCGGGTGGAAGGTGAATCTAGAAAAGAGTTCTCTGATTCCACAGACAAGGGTTCCGTTCCTGGGAACTCTGATAGACTCTGTCCATGAAAATATTCTTGACGGAATTCAGAAAGTTAAAGATTCTGGATACACGCCGAGCCCTTCAGTCCAATCCTCGGCCATCAGGGGCTCAATGCATGGAAGTAATTGGATTGATGGTGGCGGCAATGGACATCATTCCGTTTGCTTGTTTCGATCTCAGACCTCTACAACTGAGCATGCTCAAACAGTGGAATGGAGATTATGCAGATTTGTCTCCTCAGATAAATCTGGATCAGGAGACAGACTCTTCTATGGTGGTTGTCACTGGATCATCTGTCCCAAGGGACGTGCTCACATGTCTCACTTATCCTCAAACCAAATAAAGAGACAGGCGTTCTTACATTGTGTAGAAGACCTGCTAAAGATGGGAGTGATACACCCAGTTCCAATGACGGAACAAGGAATGGGATTTTACTCAAATCTGTTCGTAGTTCCCAAAATAGAGGGAACCTTCAGACCAATTCTGGATTTAAAGATCCTAAACAAATTTCTAAGGGTACCATCGTTCAAAATGGAAACCATTCGAACGATTCTACCCACTATCCAGGAAGGTCAATTTATGACTACCGTGGATCTAAAGGATGCGTACCTACATATTCCTATCCACAAAGAACATCATCAGTTCCTAAGGTTCGCCTTTCTGGACAAACATTACCAGTTTGTGGCCCTCCCATTCGGATTAGCCACTGCTCCAAGGATTTTCGCAAAGGTACTCGGGTCCCTTCTAGCGGCTCTAAGACCGAGGGGCATTGCAGTAGTACCATACTTGGACGACATTCTAATACAAGCGTCGTCCCTTTCAAAAGCAAAGGCTCATACAGACATCGTTCTGGCCTTTCTCAGATCTCACGGATGGAAGGTGAACATAGAAAAAAGTTCTCTGTCTCTGTCAACAAGAGTTCCCTTCCTGGGAACAATAATAGATTCCTTAGAAATGAGGATCTTTCTGACAGAAAGTCAGAAAGTCAAAACTTCTAAGCGCTTGTCAAGTTCTTCATTCTGTTCCACTTCCTTCCATAGCTCAGTGCATGGAAGTAGTAGGGTTGATGGTTGCAGCAATGGACATAGTTCCTTTTGCGCGAATTCATCTAAGACCATTACAACTGTGCATGCTGAAACAGTGGAATGGGGACTATACAGACTTGTCTCCAGTGATTCAAGTAGATCAGAAGACCAGAGATTCACTCCGTTGGTGGATATCCCTGGACCACCTATCCCAGGGAATGAGCTTCCGCAGACCAGAGTGGGTCATTGTCACGACCGACGCCAGTCTAGTGGGCTGGGGTGCGGTCTGGGAATCCCTGAAAGCTCAGGGACTATGGTCTCGGGAAGAGTCTTTTCTCCCGATAAACATTCTGGAACTAAGAGCGATATTCAATGCTCTCAGGGCTTGGCCTCAGCTTGCAAAGGCCAGATTCATAAGATTCCAATCAGACAACATGACGACTGTTGCGTATATCAATCATCAGTTCCCTGGCGATGAAAGAAGTAACCAAAATAATACAATGGGCGGAGAATCACTCCTGCCATCTATCTGCAATCCACATCCCAGGTGTGGAAAACTGGGAAGCAGATTATCTGAGTCGTCAGACATTCCATCCGGGGGAGTGGGAACTCCACCCGGAGATTTTTGCCCAGTTGACTCAATTATGGGGCATTCCAGACATGGATCTGATGGCGTCTCGTCAGAACTTCAAGGTTCCTTGCTACGGATCCAGATCCAGGGATCCCAAGGCGACTCTAGTGGATGCACTAGTAGCGCCTTGGACCTTCAACCTAGCTTATGTGTTCCCACCGTTTCCTCTCATTCCCAGGCTGGTAGCCAGGATCAAACAGGAGAGGGTCTCGGTGATCTTGATAGCTCCTGCGTGGCCACGCAGGACTTGGTATGCAGACCTGGTGAATATGTCATCGGTTCCACCATGGAAGCTACCTTTGAGACAGGACCTTCTTGTTCAGGGTCCATTCGAACATCCAAATCTGGTCTCCCTCCAGCTGACGGCTTGGAGATTGAACGCTTGATTCTATCAAAGCGTGGGTTTTCAGATTCGGTGATTGATACTCTGGTTCAGGCCAGAAAACCGGTAACTAGAAAGATTTACCATAAAATATGGAAAAGATATATCTGCTGGTGTGAATCCAAGGGATTCCCTTGGAATAAGGTAAAAATTCCTAAGATTCTTTCCTTTCTACAAGAAGGTTTGGATAAAGGATTATCTGCGAGTTCTCTAAAGGGACAGATTTCTGCTTTATCTGTCTTACTACACAAACGATTGGCAGCTATGCCAGATGTTCAAGCATTTGTTCAGGCTCTGGTTAGTATCAAGCCTGTTTACAGACCTTTGACTCCTCCCTGGAGTTTAAATCTAGTTCTTTCAGTTCTTCAAGGGGTTCCGTTTGAACCTCTACATTCCATAGATATTAAGTTGTTATCTTGGAAAGTTTTTTGTTTTTGGTTGCTATTTCTTCTGCTAGAAGAGTTTCAGCGTTATCTGCTCTGCAGTGTTCTCCGCCCTATCTGGTGTTCCATGCAGATAAGGTGGTTTTGCGTACTAAGCCTTGTTTCCTTCCAAAGGTTGTTTCTAACAAAAATATTAACCTGGAGATAGTTGTACCTTCTTTGTGTCCGAATCCAGTTTCAAAGAAGGAACGTTTGTTACACAATTTGGACGTAGTCCGTGCTCTAAAATTCTATTTAGAAGCTACAAAAGATTTCAGACAAACATCTTCTCTGTTTGTCGTCTATTCTGGTAAAAGGAGAGGTCAAAAAGCGACTTCTACCTCTCTTTCCTTTTGGCTTAAAAGCATCATCCGATTGGCTTACGAGACTGCCGGACGGCAGCCTCCTGAAAGAATCACAGCTCACTCCACTAGGGCTGTGGCTTCCACATGGGCCTTCAAGAACGAGGCTTCTGTTGATCAGATATGTAAGGCAGCGACTTGGTCTTCACTGCACACTTTTGCCAAATTTTACAAATTTTATACTTTTGCTTCTTCGGAGGCTATTTTTGGGAGAAAGGTTTTGCAAGCCGTGGTGCCTTCCGTTTAGGTAACCTGATTTGCTCCCTCCCTTCATCCGTGTCCTAAAGCTTTGGTATTGGTTCCCACAAGTAAGGATGACCCCGTGGACCGGACACACCAATGTTGGAGAAAACAGAATGTATGCTTACCTGATAAATTACTTTCTCCAACGGTGTGTCCGGACCACGGCCCGCCATGGTTTTTTAATCAGGTCTGATGAATTATTTTCTCTAACTACAGTCACCACGGTACCATATGGTTTCTCCTATATTTTTCCTCCTGTCCGTCGGTCGAATGACTGGGGTGGGCGGAGCCTAGGAGGGACTATATGGCCAGCTTTGCTGGGACTCTTTGCCATTTCCTGTTGGGGTAGAGATATTCCCACAAGTAAGGATGACGCCGTGGACCGGACACACCGTTGGAGAAAGCAATTTATCAGGTAAGCATAAATTCTGTTTTTGATGGAATGCACTATCTTCCATTGTTTTTCTTCCCACAATCTCGGGTCTCCTATCAAAACAATAATACTGTATAAATTGTTCTTGATTCCTCCAGTAACCAGAAATCTTTCATATGAATATTAATTTAACCTACGCCTTTTCACAAGCTTATTACTCTTTCTGTCTTGCTTTGATGTCCTTTTAAATAATATACTATACAACTCAGACTTTTCTTTCCTATTGGCTTTGGGAAGTGGGTAAAGACCTACTTTAAAAAAAAATAAAAAAAAATTAAATAGCCATTATTCCTTGGGCATTTATGGTTTGGTTAATGGGCCTGATTGTCTTGGAAATGGGGACAAAATATATTGCAAAGCTGTTGCACTACGCATAGTTAAACCTTTATATTCACCATCCCATCAATATTCTGTCACATGGAATATAAAACAGATTTCTTACTTAAGACACGGTGAGTCCACGGAATCATCAATTACTGTCGGCAATATCACTCCTGGCCAGCAGGAGGAGGCAAAGAGCACCACAGCAAAGCTGTTGAGTATCACTTCCCTTCCCACAACCCCCAGTCATTCTCTTTGCCTTCAGTGCAAGGAGGTGGTGAAGTTTTTGGAGTCTGAAGAAAAATTGGATTTATTTCACTTCAATCAAGATTGTATTATTTTAAAAGCCAGAGTAGGTTTGCTCTGATGTTTCCTCGCAAGATAGGGTCTAGCCATACTCCATGTCAGTCTCTTCAGTAGGTCAGTGGTGGCTTTAAAGCAGTTAGGAAAACTCAGCAAGGCCCACCTTACAAGTTCCTAACATGTTGCTGCCCTGGTATAGAAAGCCTGAGTAGGTTTACTCTGATCTTTCTGTTTTCCACAGGTCTCTGCGAGGAGTGGCATCCTCTCATACCGGGTGAGCTGTCGTCCTGCCGGACAGCTGGATGTGCAGGTAAGTGCCTTTTTGTCTTCTGGGGCTAGGAGGCTGGCACTGAAGAGGTTAAGGACTTTAGGCTAATGCTGCACTTAATGTGGGACATAAACTCCTTCATAGAGAAGTTTTTTTCTGGCAGTGGACAGGCACTGAAATGTATGTGACTATGGAGAGGAAGGAGTTAATCCTCCTCTGTGGCTCAGATTACTCTTCTTAAGTGTACTTTATGTTTGGGTGCAAATTAAAATAGCAGAAGCTCTGTGGACGGATAGTGGTTAAACCTTTTAAAGTTTTTTTTTTATTCAGTTTCAGGTCCTGCTGTGTGTCTATTAGGAGAGCGTGAGTTTGAATGAGGGCCATTCTAAAGAGCTATACCGCTCTTTTGTTAAATCCCATTTTAAAAGCTTCTGTTCCTTTCTAAAATTTCGGAGTGGTGTTATGTTAATTTCTTTTACAAGATGAGACGAGTCCACGGATTTCATCCTTGTTGGGATATCACCTCCTGGTCAGCAGGAGGAGGCAAAGAGCTCCACAGCAGAGCTGCATATATAGCTCCTCCCTTTAGTTTAGATTCTTCAATCAACAGTTTATTATTTTTAAATGGTGCCAAAGTGTACTATTTTATTATAGAGTAGCATCTGGAGTGTTAGCCTGTTAGGCTATGGGAACTAGGGGAGTTTTAGCTTCACTGCGCCTCCCACGCTTACGCTTTTTCTATGTGTATGGTCTTAGACACTACTAACTAAGACCCTTCTGATTTCACAGGACCTCAGGAGGAAGAGTGGACCTCTTGATACTGTGAGGTTATCATGCTGTTCCTCAGCATGGAGGTAGGTGCAGTTTTTTTCCTCTGGGCAAAAGTTTCTCAGATTAAACTGTACTGGCACTATTTATTTATTTTTGGGGGCTAGGATAGATCTCCCTTATAAAATAGTGATATGACCCAGACACTCTGGTTGTATTCTACCCAGAAGCACTGGGATATAGGGGCACAAGACGTTTCAGTTTATTTTACAAACTCCGGTATTTTGAAGTATAGAGGGCTGGGAGAACAATTCTTCCATTGATCCAGGAGGGTCAATATATGACTACCGTGGATTTAAAGGATGCATATCTTCATATTCCTATCCACAAAGATCACCAGTTCCTAAGGTTTGCCTTTCTGGACAAACATTTTCAGTTCGTGGCTCTTCCCTTTGGGTTAGCCACGGCACCCAGGAACTTCACGAAGGTTCTAGGGTCTCTGCTGGCGGTTCTAAGACCGCGGGGCATTGCAGTGGCGCCTTATCTGGATGATATTCTGATCCAGGCGTAATCTTATCAACTAACAAAGTCTCATACTGACATGGTTCTGTCCTTTTTTAAGGACTCCCGGGTGGAAGGTGAATCTAGAAAAGAGTTCTCTGATTCCACAGACAAGGGTTCCGTTCCTGGGAACTCTGATAGACTCTGTCCATGAAAATATTCTTGACGGAATTCAGAAAGTTAAAGATTCTGGATACACGCCGAGCCCTTCAGTCCAATCCTCGGCCATCAGGGGCTCAATGCATGGAAGTAATTGGATTGATGGTGGCGGCAATGGACATCATTCCGTTTGCTTGTTTCGATCTCAGACCTCTACAACTGAGCATGCTCAAACAGTGGAATGGAGATTATGCAGATTTGTCTCCTCAGATAAATCTGGATCAGGAGACAGACTCTTCTATGGTGGTTGTCACTGGATCATCTGTCCCAAGGGACGTGCTTCCACAGACCTTCATGGGTGATAAGGAGTTCCTTAGCGATGACAGAAGTATCCAAGATAATTCGGTGGGCGGAGACTCACTCCTGTTATCTGTCGGCAATCTACATCCCAGGAGTGGACAACTGGGAGGCGGATTTCTTGAGCAGACAGACGTTTCATCCTGGGAAAGGGAACTTCATCCGGAAGTCTCTTGCAGCTCTGATTCTCAGGTGGGGCAGACCGGAATTTGATCTGATGGCGTCTCGTCAGAATGCCGAGATACAGGTCCAGGTCCAGGGGCCCTCATGCCGAACTAATAGATGCCTTGGCCGTTCAATTTAGCGTATTTGTTTCCACCGTTTGCTCTTCTTCCCCGGGTGATGGATCAAACAGGAGAGGGCTTCGGTGATTCTAATCGCTCCTGCGTGGCCTCGCAGGACTTGGTATGCCGATCTGGTGGACATGTCCTCTCTGCCGCCGTGGAAGCTTCCATTGAGGCAAGACTTTCTCATTCAGGGACCCTTCCATCATCCGAATCTAATTTCTCTGCAGCTGACTGCTTGGAGATTGAACGCTTGATTTTATCTAAGCGGGGGTTCTCTGATGCGGTTATCAATACTTTAATTCAGGCTCGCAAGCTTGTTACCAGAAAGATTTATCAGAAGATATGGCGTAAATATCTTTATTGGTGCGAATCCAAGGGCTTCTCATGGAGTAGGGTTAAGATTCCTAGGATTTTATATTTTCTCCAAGAAGGATTGGAGAAGGGGTTGTCAGCTAGTTCCTTAAGGGGACAGATTTCTGCTTTTGTCTATTTTGTTACACAAGCATCTGGCAGATGTTCCAGATGTTCAATCTTTTTGTCAGGCTCTGACTAGAATCAGACCTGTGTTTAGATCAATTGCTCCTCGGAGTTTGAATTTAGTTCTTAATGTTCTTCAAGGGGTTCCGTTTGAACCTATGCATTCCTTAGATATTAAGTTATTATCTTGGAAAGTTTTATTTCTGGTTGCTATTTCTTCTGCTCGCAGAGTTTCCGAGCTTTCTGCGTTACAATGTGATTCTCCTTATCTTATTTTCCATTCTGATAAGGTGGTGTTGCGTACCAAACCTGGTTTTCTTCCTAAGGTTGTTTCTAACAAGAATATTAATCAGGAAATTGTTGTTCCTTCATTATGTCCTAACCCCTCTTCTAAGAAGGAGCGTAGGTTACATAACTTGGATGTAGTTTGTGCCTTAAAGTTTTACTTGCAGCCGACTAAGGATTTTTGTCAAACATCTTCATTGTTTGTGGTTTTTGCTGGGAAACGTAGGGGTCAGAAAACTACGGCTACCGCTTTCTTTTTGGCTGAAGAGTATCATCAGTCTTGCATATGAGACTGCTGGACAGCAGCTTCCAGAACGAATTACGGCTCATTCCACTAGGGCTATGGCTTCCTCATGGGCATTTAAAAATGATGCTGCTGTTGAACAGATTTGCAAGGCTGCAACTTGGTGGTCGTCTATTCACACTTTTTCAAAATTTTACAAATTTTAATACTTTTGCCTCGTCTGAGGCTGTTTTTGGGAGAAAGGTTCTTCAAGCAGTGGTGCCTTCTGTTTAGGTTCCTGTCTTGTCCCTCTCTTTCATCCTTGTCCTATTGCTTTGGTATTGTATCCCACAAGTAAGGATGAAATCCGTGTACTCGTCATATCTTGTAAAAGAAAAGGAAATGTATGCTTACCTGATAAATTTATTTCTTTTACGATATGACAAGTCCACGGCCCACCCTGTCTTTTTTTTTTTTTTTTTCTAGACGGGGTTTTATTTTTGTTAAACTTCAGTCACCTCTGCTCCTTTGCTTTTCCTTTCTCTTCCTAACTTCGGTCGAATGACTGGAGTGGGGGGGGGGAAGGGAGGAGCTATATATGCAGCTCTGCTGTGGAGCTCTTTGCCGCCTCCTGACACGGAGGTGATATCCCACAAGTAAGGATGAAATCCGTGGACTCGTCATATCGTAAAAGAAATAAATTTATCACGTAAGCATAAATTTCCTTTTTTTTGTGCCCTAGTGGGACAGAGACCTCCGCGTCTCTTGGAGTATGCTATTAATTATAGAAAGCGGAGTACAAAAATTGTCCGCTTCTTGTGATGGTCCCGCCTCCTTATTTTCAGAGTAGTGCAGCAGCTCCATCTTTAGCTGGTTGAGTGCTCATGTTAGGAGCGTGATCCACTTTATTATTAGATACAGTTGCTAGAATGAGAGTGCAGTTTCTTGCTAATTTAGACACATTTACCTAGCAAGCCCTATTAGATTTTCTTAGCCCCTTATGTAGGCAGTATATAAACAACCATGCTTGCCTTGTCAAATGGGGGCGTAGTTTCTTACTAGCATATTTCTTACTAGCATATTTCTTGCTAGCATATAGGTCGGCACTGAGATCACTGTTCTTCAGTTTGCTCTCCTTCCACAAGTCATTGCTCGTATCAAATAGTGAGCATTGGTATTTTGAATAGTTCCTACTTAGTCTCACAGGCTCTGGTATATAGACCTAACGGAAATGTAATTCTTTCACCTTGGCGGTTGTTCCTGAGGAAGGACCTTCTAATTCAGGGTCCATTCTTTTATCCAACTTTTGTTTTCTTTGAAACTTTCTGCTTGGAGATTGAATGCTTGGTTCTGTCTAAGCATGGTTTTTCTGTATCATTCTTTGTGACCATGATTCAGGCTCGCAAGCCTGTTTCTGGTGTCTCTTTCCATAAGGTGTGGTGTAAATTCCCTGATTGATGTGAATCCCAGGACTACTCTTGGAAGTAGGGGCAGGATTCCTAGGGGTTTTGCCCTTCCTCCAGGACGACCCCGAAGAAGGGTTTGTCTATCTTTTATGCTACACAAGCGTTTGGTGGATGTGCCAGATGTGCAATCTTTTTGTCAGGCCCTGGTCAGAAACAGGCCTGTGTTTAAATATGTTGCTACACCTTGGAGTCTTAACCTTGTTCTTAAAGTTTTCCAACAGGCTCCTTTGGAGCCTATGCATTCCATAGATATTAAGTTATCATCTTGGAAGATTTTGTTTCTTACTGCTATTCTTCTCGGAGGATTTCTGAACTCTCCGCTTTAATTTAAATATTAATCAAGAGATTGTTGTTCCTTCTCTCTGTCCTAATCCTTTAACTCATAAGGAACGTTTGTTGTACAACTTAAATGTTGTGCAGGCTCTTAAATTGTATTTGCAGACGACTAAGGATTTTCATCGGTCTTTTGCATTGTTTATTTGCTTTCTGGGAAACGTAAAAGACAGAAAGCTACTGCCACTTCTTTCTCTATGGTTGAGAAGTATTATTCTTTTGGCATATGAGACTGCTGGGACAGCAGCCTCCTGAGAGAATTACAGCTCATTCTACTAGGACTGTTCTTACTTCTTGGACCTTCAAGAATGAGGCCTCTGTGGAACAGATTTTCAAGGCTGCGACTTGGTCTTTGCACACTTTTTCTAAATTCTTTAAATTTCATACTTTTGGGGCTTCTTTTGGCTGAGGCTTCTTTTGGGGAAAAAGGTTCTGCAAGCAGTGGTGCCTTCTGTTTAGGTTAACTGTCTTGCCCTCCATTATCAACTGTGTCCTCTAGCTTGGGTATTGATTCCCAACAGTAATTAATGATTCCGTGGACTCACTGTGTCTTAAGAAAGAAAACAAAATGTATGCTTACCTTTATAAATGTATTTATTTCTTGACATGGTGAGTCCACGGCCCGCCCTTATTTTCAGACGTTTTTTTATATAAAGCTCAGGCACCGCTACACCTTGTCATTTCCTTTCTCTCCTTTTCCTTCGGTCGAATGACGGGGGGTTGTGGGAAGGGAAGTGATACTTAACAGCTTTGCTGTGGTGCTCTTTGCCTCCTCCTGCTGGCCAGGAGTGATATTCCCGACAGTAATTAATGATTCCGTGGATTTATCAGGTAAGCATAAATTTTTGTTTTCTGTGAAATTCCTTTTAATGTTCTGTTTTTAACATGATATAAGGGCCAGTAAATACCTGTAATTACAATATATTGCTGTTGTGCTGCTATAGAATAACATATCAACCAAACAAATTAAAGGTACAATCTAGACCAGAATTGTTATTGTTTAAAAAGATAGATAATGCCTTTATTACCCATTCCCCAGTTTTGCATAACCAACACTGTTTTAATACACATTTTACCTCTTTGATTACCTTGTATCTATGCCCCTGCAGACTGCCCCCTTATTTCAGTTCTTTTGACAGACTTGTATTTTAGCTAATTAGTGATGACACCTAAGTAACTCCACGGGTGTGAGCATGTTATCTATAAAGCACACATGAACCAACGCCCTCTAGTTGTTTAAAAAAATAAATGTCAACATGCATTCAGATTAGAGGGCAGCCTTCAAGGGCTAAGAAACTGGCATATGAGCCTTCCTAGGTTTAACCTTTAACTAAGAATTCCAAAAGAACAAAGCAAAATTGATGAAAGTAAATTTGAAAATTTGTTTAAATGGACATGCCCTATCTGAATCATGAAATTTTATTTTTGACTAGACTGTCCCTTTTAACCATCCCTTTTTCAATATCTAAACTCCACCCACCATTTGCCTTATTTGGAGGAGCCAGTCTGGGCTTTAGTCCACAGACTACCAGGCTAGTAACAGTCATAAAGTTAGTATAGAATGTATTTGCAGTTGTTGTGAGTTAAAGGGGCACTCAAGTCAAATCAAACTTATGATTCATATGGAGCATGCAGTTTTAATTTTTTTTTCCAATTTACTTACATATTTTTAAATTTTGCACAGTCTTTTTATATTCACTTTCTTGGGAACAAGATCATACTGAGCATGTGCACAAACTCACAGGGTATACGTATACTAATCTGTGATTGGCTGATGATACAGGGGGCCGGAAAATGGGAGAAAAAATTTGTCAGAAAAAAAATCTGTAGGGGTTATTTCATTGTCTTTTTATTATGCACTTGTTAATTATGCAATTCTTTTGCATTGAGTGGTCATTTAAAGACAATTAGACACCGATATCTAGCAGTTAGCCTTGAAAAGTCAACTGGGTGCATTTTAAGTTCTATTAAAATTGCTAAATTTTTAGAGCTAAATTACAAGAAAAGGGGACAAAATAAATAATAAAAATATATTATAAAGTAGTTTCATTATGCATAACTAAACATTTTATATAAAAATCTCAAGGTCTTTACTGTACTTTTTAAGACCCACCCTCATAGATTTGCACTTTATTTCTCTGTTTTTGATTTTGCCTTTTCCTCTTTCACATGCTTAAAGGATTACTTTCTGTTATAATTTTTAAGCTAAACAACTAACATATTAAAGTTAATAAACATTAATTAAAACCTACTGACCTATATTTTCTCCAAAACGAAGTTTCATAACGTTCTAAAAGTTATATCTTTTATTCGCCGATGATGTCACGTTATCCTGCCCACTATTTTCAGCACTGCATGTTCAAAATACTTAAACCAATAACTTTGTGTTTAAAGCGCCATTTTGAAACCTAGGTATTGTAAACGGATTGGTACAGAGCAAAGGATACCCACGGAGTGGGTTTGGAAAACAATTAAATTTGCAGACAAGATTTCTGATATACGGTAGAGATATGTTAATGAAATGCTATTGATAAAAAGCGTATTTGGGGTGGGTAGTTAGTAACAGGCATAGAAAATATTTACTTACAGTGGCCCTTTAAATGGATACTTTACCCATTTTTTTTTCTTTAATGATTCAGATGGAACATGCAACTTTCTAATTTACTCCCATCAATTTTTCTTCATTCGCTTGCTATCTTTATTTAAAAAGCAGCAATCCAGCCCATTTTAGGTCCATCTCTCTGGATAGCACTTGCTTATTGGTATTCTTAAAATTGCATGCTCTATCTGAATCATTAAAGAAATAAAACTGGGTTTAGTGTCCCTTTAACGGTTACTCTGAACCGTAACTCTGAACGGAGTATGAAGGGGTTGGAGGATTTAACGAGAAGTACAGGATACACTTTAAACATTAGCGGTTCAGTAGCTTACTCTAGGAAGAAATATTGACTTTAACATGTGGGGTTGATAGAAAATACTGTTTAATGTTCATATTTTATTCCGAATCATGTGTCAGTTCTCTATTTACAGTAAATTATTCCTTTCTTTAGGTGGATTGTCTCCAAGGCCAAGAAAGATGACACTGATGATGAGATTGCCAAGTATGATGGTAAAGACTCATTCACCTTCTTTTTTTCATCTCAACCTTTATTCCATCAACGTGTTGAATTATATGTCCCTTAGCTTGACATTTACAGTGTAAATTATTCAGTGCACTCTAGTAGAGGAACCTAGAGCCTTTTTTTTTATTTTCTCAAATTAAATGTAGTGGTCATTATTTATGTCCCCTTAAGATACTTGGGTAATGCATATTTTGTGTTTTATAGAAATAAATGTATGCTCACATCTTTATTGCCAAACACTAACCATTTTAACTCACTGTTCTACTCCAAAACATTAAAGGGAATATAGTAGCTCTATTGTAGAAAAGATATGCACAGTACAATAGTTGTCTGCAGACCAGGTTGAACTTGCCATGTAAAATCTATAATTTCCTATGCACTTTTATGAAGGGGGTTTAAGCATTTTGTTTTTAAAGTGAAGGTAAACTTTCAAGAATGAGAGCCCGGTTTTTAAAAATACTATTAAAAACAGGGGCACTTTCATTCATGAAAGATTACATTTCCCCCGTTTTCTTAAAATATGCTTGCCTTTTCTTCTTGAAGCCACTCCAGCGCTTCACCAGCTCGTCACAAGCCTCTTCATACGTCAGCAATGACTATTCCGGCATCCCCTAATCACGTCTTCCATGTATTTTTAATGCTTATTGAGCAATACAAATTAAGTTTGATCTTATAGATCCTGCTTATGAACTTTCTTTTTGAAGATTTTTTTGAAGTAGAATTACAATAAGAAATGCATAATAAAGACTGCAAATGCACTTAGATTAAGAGGACATGAAACCCAAATTTTCTTTCATGACTCAGAGCATGTTATATTAAACAATTTCTCAATTTACTTCTGATATCTAATTTGTTTTGTTCATTTGGTATCCTTTGTTGAAAAGGATTCCATAGGTAGGTTTAGGAGCTGCTGTTTAGTCTAAGCTAAGGAGCCAGCCAATTTTTGGTTCAAACCCTGGACAGCATATGTTTATTGGTGGGTGAATTTATCCACCAATCGGCAAGAACAACTCAGGTTAACCAAAAATGGGCCGGTACCTAAACTTACATTCTTGCTTTTTAAATAAAGATACCAAGAGAATGAAAAAAATTAATAGGAGTAAATTAGAAAGTTGCTTAAAATTGCATGCTCTATCTGAATCACAAAATGAAAAAATTTGGGTTCAGTGTCCATTTAAAAGGATATTAAACTCAAAATATGCATTGTGCTTATGAAAGAGATTAGATTAAAATGAACTTTATTTTCATGTATAAGCATATATTACGTTTTTAAAGCTGTATACCTAATTGCATGTTTAATAACCATTAACTCTTCAATTAAAGTGTGCCTCCTGAATTTAAAGGGATATGTCTATTTCATTGTTGTAATAAGGAAAAGCTCAAACAGTGACTTAGAGACGGTAAACGTTTGGAATAATGTTACATAATTCTGCACTATAGCCGATTTTTAAAAAAAAAAAAAAAAAAAAAAAAAAAAAAACCTAATTTGTCACCTAAAAGTATACTTTTCTCCAGAGTGAATCCCCATCCTCTTCTGCACAGCTGTTTCTTCAAATAGCACATCACTTGCTCCCTCTCTAATCAGAGAGCTCTGTAGCGCCATTGAACAGCACGAAGCTCGCTCCTGCACTAGGTAAAAAGTAAACGGTTTACCAACTGCTGGAGCACGCTACATGTTAAGTGGCACCACGGAGCTCTCTGATTAGAGAGGGAGCCTGTGACGTGCCATTTGATGAAACGGATGCGCGGATGAGGACGGGTTCACACTTAAGTTAATTATGCTTTTAAGTGCCAAACTTAGCCTTTCAAAAAATAACTTTTACTGTCCCTTTTAATAGAAACCATTACAATATCTATTATTCATCATTTTAATAGGATTTTACCATGTAAGCTTCCTTATGTAACTAGGCAGTGGCTAGACTGAAAATTTCAGTGCTCATTTTGCAAGTAATTGTGTGGTGGTTTTTTTTTTTTTTTTTTTTTTTTTTGCTGATTACTGGAAAAAATCTGTTGGGTTTTGCCTAGTTGTTTCTATTAAAATGTGCTTTCATAATGCAGAGAAAGCAGCATTTTGTAGCAATTTGAGAAAATAAAGGGATGTTGTAAAAAATACATTATCAGATTTCATTAGAGCATGTCATATTTAATTAACTCCACAAAGGAGTTGAGCTCAGTCCTCCTCGAGAGCCACAAGCTTTGCTTCTCTAAAGCTGAACTAAGAAAGGGCAGGGGGACTTGGTGAGGAGTCATTTGGGAACTGATGTATTTTAATCCAGTCACATTATATTAAAGGGACACTGAACCCAAAAATTTTCTTTCGTGATTCAGATAGAGCATGACATTTTAAACATCTTTCTAATTTACTCCTATTACTAAATTTTCTTCATTCTCTTGGTATCTTTATGTAAGTTTAGATGCCGGCCCATTTTTGGTGAACAACCTGGGTTGTTGTTGCTGATTGATGGATAAATTCATCCGCCAATAAAAAAGTGCTGCCCAGGTTTCTGAATAAAAAAAAATGCTTAATGCCTTCAATTTCAAATAAAGATAGCAACAGAATGAAGAAAAATTGATAATAGGAGTAAATTATAAAGTTGCTTAAAATTTCATGCTCTATCTGAATCACGAAAGAAAAAAATTGGGTTCAGTGTCCCTTTAAGAAGCATATGACACAATTACAGTGAATGTAAATTTTGATGCTAAAGAGCCCGGTTTTTACAAATTCGATTAAAAACAGGGGCACTTTAAAAAAAATAATATATATATAATTTACATTTCACTCGTGAGTAAATACTTACCTTTTTAAACTTGACAGCCGCTCCAGCTTCCCCCGGTCGTCACAAGCCATTTCTGACGTCAGAAATGATGGATCTATCATCCTCCAATCACGGCTTTATTTTTTATATCCCTATTATAGTTGCACCAATCAAGTATTAAAGTACAAGTAATGTCTGGTTATGTTATTTCTTTCTTATGACACAGTGAGTCCACAGGATCATCAATTACTGTTGGGAATATCACTCCTGTCCAGCAGGAGGAGGCAAAGAGCACCACAGCAAAGCTGTTAAGTATCACTTCCCTTCCCACAACCCACAGTCATTCTCTTTGCCTCTCGTGCAAGGAGGTGGTGAAGTAATTTGGTATCTGATGAAGATTCTTCTATCAAGATTTTTTTTGTTTTGAGACCAGGGCAGGATTGCTCCTGATCTTCCATCACAAGCTGGGTTTAGCCGTACTCCACGTTAGCCTCTTCAGTAGGGCAGTGGTGTCTTTAAAGCAGTTAGGAACTTGTGAGGTGGGCCGTGCTGCGTTTTCCCGAACATGTTGCTGCCCTGGTATAGAAAGCCTGAGTAGGTTTACTCTGTCCTTTCTTTTTTCTGCAGGTCTCTGTGAGATGTGGCTTCCTTTCATACCGTGTGTGCTGTCGTCCTGCCAAACAGCTGGACGTGCAGGTAAGTGCCTTTTGACTTCAGGGGCTAGAAGGCAGGCACTGATGGGGTTAACAATCCTAATAAATAAGGTAATAAAAAAACTGTACATACTATGGGACACATTATCCTTTAAGTGGATTATTTTGGCAGTGGGCAGGCACTTTATTGCATGTGAGGGAGAGTTAGAGGTTAATCGTTTTAAAAGAAGGGATTAACTCTCTATTGGGGGCTTCATTTTTATTCAGCCTTGCACGGTGATAACTCGTTAAGCATTTTCCTACTCTAACTCTCTTATTACTTATAGGAATAATGGTGGGATTAGACTGAATAGCGCGCTTTTGTTGCTCCATTCCTATGGAACTTGTGGATACTTTTTTTCCCTCTGCTCTTTTTTTGTGGGGCCGATTGTGTTTGACATCCAGGTCTGTCTTGTGTCTCAAGACTAAGCGGCATCTGCGCTTCTTTTCCTTGCCGTCCTTATTGTCCCGCCTCCTCCTGCTTCTTCTGAAATGGAGCCCCGCCATTATTCTCTTGTTGCGGTACTTTTTCTGACTCCACCTCATTCTCGGTCTGAGAATGGAGCAGGTTGTTTCTGCCGGTATCAAGGTTCTAGTAGGCTGAGAGGAATCGGCGATACAGCCCTTGGCAGTTAGTAAAAAAAATGTTTCGCCCACAATACAGCCTTATTAATCTAGGTTTAGAGTAGTGTGTCAATTGGAAGGGTCTCCATGTTATCTCAAACATCTTAATGCATTTACCAAATTTTTTTAGTAATTGATATCTATCCCTTGTTGATCCTTTAGTGAAGGTTTTATGAAAATCGTCCTGTAATTCAGGATTTTCTTCTCTTAAAGAGACAGTACATTTTCTCCCTTGAAGTTAAAGTGACTAAATCATAACACTGCTAACACAATAATTATGTTAACAATTTGATGTGTAATATAAAGATTCTATTTTTCAGAGTCTAAGCGCTACGGAAGCGATTAAAATTTTTATGCAATCACAGTTTTTTTTTCTCCTCTATCTGCCCATGCAGCCTGAGTAATTTTTTTTCATAGACAGTGCTGCAGGTCCGTTACGTCACACTTTAGAATATAAACGCCGATTTTATTATCCGGAGCACGCATTTAGACTTGCTCTACGCATGGGCACTACCACTACTCTGCTTCACAATTAAAGCAGTGGATCACAATGCAAACCGCATTGCGATTTACTGCTTATATGCCAATCTGTTACCGAGTATAGTGTATAACGAGTTCAAATCTGTTACCGACCCTAGACTATAACGAGCCAAAAAAAAAATATGTAATATTGTAATTGGTAAGTTTAATTTTTAAAACCCAATATATATCTTAAGTTTGTATGTAAAAAAAAAAAAAGGAATTATGCTATATGTGGTACATTAGATTTAGACCTGTTATGCAAAGATGATTGAGGGTTAAAAATGTTACTTAGAAATAAATATGATTGTCCAAAACATAGAAAATTATAGATCATAAGTATTTCACTTGCTCGTTCAACTGTAGGAGTGACTCGCCTCTATCAAAAACACAGAATCGCAATGCACGACGAAGCATTGCAATTCTGTGTATAGGGATGAAGCCTGATTGCAGTGCGCATGCGCACGTGAAGAGGGAACGCGCGCTGTTAAAATAGGAGAAGACGGACGTTCGATCGGCTGTTGGCTGCAGGGGAAATGACGGTAAGTACAGAAAAAAAATTATTATTCATAGGCGGATAGAAAAGGTGATTTTAGGTGAAAATAAAATAAATATTTCTCCAACATAGGTGTGTCCGGTCCACGGCGTCATCCTTACTTGTGGGATATTCTCTTCCCCAACAGGAAATGGCAAAGAGCCCAGCAAAGCTGGTCACATGATCCCTCCTAGGCTCCGCCTTCCCCAGTCATTCTCTTTGCCGTTGTACAGGCAACATCTCCACGGAGATGGCTTAGAGTTTTTTGGTGTTTAAATGTAGTTTTTATTCTTCAATCAAGAGTTTGTTATTTTAAAATAGTGCTGGTATGTACTATTTACTCTGAAACAGGAAAGAGATGAAGATTTCTGTTTGTAAGAGGAAAATGATTTTAGCAACCGTTACTAAAATCGATGGCTGTTTCCACACAGGACTGTTGAGAGGAATTAACTTCAGTTGGGGGAAACAGTGAGCAGACTTTTGCTGCTTGAGGTATGACACATTTCTAACAAGACTCGGTAATGCTGGAAGCTGTCATTTTCCCTATGGGAACCGGTAAGCCATTTTCTTAGTTTAAGTAAAAGAATAAAGGGCTTCATTAGGGCTTAAAAAACTGGTAGACATTTTTCTGGGCTAAAACGATTACTTTACTAAGTATATTTGGCAGATTATTACTTTTAATAGTTGTTAAATCTTGGGGATTGTTTTAATAAAAACGGCAGGCACTGTATTGGACACCTTTTTCACTGGGGGCCTTTTCTAGTCATAGACAGAGCCTCATTTTCGCGCCTCTAATGCGCAGTTGTTTTTGGAAAGCATGGCATGCAGATGCATGTGTGAGGAGCTAAGAACCACTGAAAAAGCTTATAGAAGGCATCATTTGGTATCGTATTCCCCTCTGGGCTTGGTTGGGTCTCAGCAAAGCAGATACCTGGGACTGTATAGGGGTTAAATGTAAAAACGGCTCCGGTTCCGTTATTTTAAGGGTTAAAGCTTTCAAATTTGGTGTGCAATACTTTTATGGCTTTAAGTTACTGTGGTGAAATTTTGGTGAAATTTGAACAATTCCTTCATACTTTTTCACATATTCAGTAATAAAGTGTGTTCAGTTTGAAATTTAAAGGGACAGTAACGGTTTTATTGTAAAACGTTTTTTGTGCTTTGTTGACAAGTTTAAGCCTGTTTAACATGTCTGAACCATCAGATAACGATGTTCTATATGTATGAAAGCCAATGTGTCTCCCCATTTAAATATATGTGATATATTTGTGTCATAATGTCCAAACAAAGTAGGGATAATAATGCCATAGATATGATATTGCCCAAGATGATTCCTCTAATGAGGGGAGTAAGCATGGTACTGCATCATCCCCTTCTGTGTCTACACCAGTTTTGCCCACACAAGAGGCCCCTAGTACATCTAGTGCGCCAATACTTATTACCATACAACAATTAATGGCTGTAATGGATAATTCTATTGCATGCATTTTTTCCAAAATGCCTACTTATCAGAGAAAGCGTGATTGCTCTGTTTTAAACACTGAAGAGCAAGAGGACGCTGATGATATCTGTTCTGACATACCCTCACACCTATCTGAAGGGGCCAGGAGGGAGGTTTTGTCTGAGGGAGAAATTTCAGATTCAGGGAAAATTTCTCAACAAGCAGAACCTGATATTGTAACTTTTAAATTTAAATTTCAACATCTCCACGCACTACTTAAGGAGGTATTATCTACTCTGGATGATTGTGACAATTTGGTCATTCCAGAGAAATTAGGTAAGATGGACAAGTACCTAGAGGTTCCGGTGCCCCCCGATGTTTTTCCTATACCCAAGCGGGTGGCGGACATAGTAAATAAGGAGTGGGAAAGGCCCGGCATACCTTTTTTGTTCCTCCCCCTATATTTAAGAAATTAGTTCCTATAGTCGACCCCAGAAAGGACTTATAGCATACAGTCCCCAAGGTCGAGGGGGCGGTTTCTACTCTAAACAAACGCACTTCTATTCCTATAGAAGATAGTTGTGCTTTCAAGATCCTATGGATTAAAGGTTAGAGGGTTTGCTTAAAAAGATGTTTGTTCAGCAAGGTTACCTTCTACAACCAATTTCATGCATTGTTCCTGTCACTACAGCTGCGTGTTTCTGGTTCGAAGAACTAGAAACGTCGCTCAATAAAGAATCTTTGTACGAGGAGGTTTTGGACAGAGTTCAAGCTCTTAAATTGGCTAACTCTTTTTTTATTTTAGATGCCGCTTTGCAATTAGCTAGATTAGCGGCGAATAATTCAGGGTTTGCTATCGTGGCGCGCAGAGCGCTTTTGCTTAACATCCCTTTCAAGGGTAAAACACTGTTTGGCCCTGACTTGAAAGAGATTATTTCAGACATCACTGGGGGAAAGGGCCACGCCCTTCCTCTGGATAGGTCTTTTAAGGCTAAAAAGAAGCCAAATTTTCGTCCCTTTCGCAGAAACGGACCAGCCTCAAATTCTACACCCTCTAAGCAAGAGGGTAATACTTCTCAAACCAAGCCAGCCTGGAGGCCGATGCAAGGCTGGAACAAGGGTGAGCAGGCCAAGTCACCTGCCACTGCTACCAAAACAGCATGAAGTGTTGGCCCCCGATCTGGGAAGGATCTGGTGGGGGGCAGACTTTCTCTCTTTGCTCAGGCTGGGGCAAGAGATGTTCAGGATCCTTGGGCGCTAGAAATAGTTTCTCAAGGTTATCTCCTGGAATTCAGGGAACTACCCCCAAGGGGAAGGTTCCACCGGTCTCAATTATCTTCGAACAGGCATTCTTACACTGTGTAGAAGACCTGTTAAGCATGGGAGTGATTCATCCTGTTCCATTAGGAGAACAAGGGATGGGTTTTTTACTCCAACCTGTTCATTATTCCCAAAAAAGAGGGAACATTCAGACCTATTTTAGATCGCAAGATTCTAAACAAGTTTCTAAGGGTTTCATCATTCAAAATGGAAACCATTCGAACGATCCTTCCTACCATCCAGGAAGGTCAATTCATGACCACGGTGGACTTAAAGGATGCGTACCTACGTATTCCTATCCACAAGGAACATTTTCGGTTCCTAAGGTTCGCCTTTCTGGACAAGCATTACCTGTGGCACTTCCATTCGGATTAGCCACTGCTCCAAGGATTTTCACAAGGGTACTAGGGTCCCTTCTAGCGGTGCTAAGACCAAGGGGCATTGCAGTAGTACCTTACTTGGACGACATCCTGATTCAAGTGTCGTCTCTGTCAAAAGCAAGGGCTCATACGGACATTGTCCTAGCCTTTCTCAGATCTCACAGGTGGAAAGTGAACATAGAAAAAAAGTTCTCTGTCCCCGTCAACAAGAGTTCCCTTCTTGGGAACAATAATAGTTTCCTTAGAAATGAAGGTTTTTCTGACAGAGGCCAGAAAATCAAAACTTCTAAGCTCTTGTCAGGTACTTCATTCTGTTCTTCTTCCTTCCATAGCGCAGTCCATGGAAGTAATAGGTTTGATGGTTGCGGCAATGGACATAGTTCCTTTTGCACGAATTCATCTAAGACCATTGCACCTGGGCATGCTCAGACAGTGGAATGGGGATTATACAGACTTGTCTCCGACGATACAAGTAGATCAAATAACCAGAGATTCACTCCGTTGGTGGCTGACCCTGGACAACCTGTCACAGGGAATGAGCTTCCGCAGACCAGAATAGGTCATTGTCACGACCGACGCCAGTCTGGTGGGCTGGGGCGCGGTCTGGGAACCCCTGAAAACTCAGGGTCTATGGTTTCGGGAAGACTCTCTTCTCCCGATAAACATAATGGAACTGAGAGCGATATTCGATGCTCTAAAGGCTTGGCCTCGACTAGCAAAGGCCAAATTCATAAGGTTTCAATCAGACATCATGACGACTGTTACATATATCAACCATCAGGGGGTAACAAGGAGTTCCCTGGCGATGGAGGAGCATCCGGGGGAGTGGGAACTCCATCTGGAAATCTTTGCCCAAATAACTCAATTATGGGGCATTCCAGACATGGTTCTGATGGCCTCTCGTCAGAACTTCATGGTCCCTTGTTACGGGTCCAAATCCAGGGATCCCAAGGCGACTCTATTGGATACAATAGTAGCACCTTTGAACTTCAACCTAGCTTATGTATTCCCACCGTTTCCTCTCATTCCCAGGCTGGTAGCCAGGATCAATCTGGAGAGGACTTCGGTGACCTTGATAGTTCCTGTGTGGCCACGCAGGACTTGGTATGCAGACCTGGTGAATGTGTCATCGGCTCCACCATGGAAGCTACCTTTGAGACAGGACCTTCTTATTCAGGGTCCATTCGAACATCCGAATCTGGTTTTCCTCCAACTGACTGCTTGGAGTTTGAACGCTTGATTTTATCAAAGCGTGGGTTTTCAGATTCTGTAATAGATACTCTTATTCAGGCTAGAAAGCCTGTAACTAGAAAAATTTACCATAATATATGGAAAAAATATATCTGTTGGTGTGAATCTAAAGGATTCCCATGGAACAAGATAAAAATTCCTAAGATTCTTTCCTTTCTACAAGAAGGTTTGGAGAAAGGATTTTCTGCGAGTTCTCTGAAGGGACAGATCTCTGCTTTATCTGTTTTACTTCACAAAAGGCTGGCAGCTGTGCCAGACGTTTAAGCGTTTGTTCAGGCTCTGGTTAGAATCAAGCCTGTTTACAGACCTTTGACTCTTCCCTGGCGTCTTAATCTAGTTCTTTCAGTTCTTCAAGGGGTTCCGTTTGAACCCTTACATTCCGTAGATATTAAGTTATTATCTTGGAAAGTTTTGTTTTAGGTTGCAATTTCTTCAGCTAGAAGAGTTTCTGAGTTATCTTTTCTGCAGTGTTCTCCGCCCTATCTGGTCCATGCAGATAAGGTGGTTTTTACGTACTGAGCCTGGTTTTCTTCCGAAGGTTGTTTCCAACAAAAATATTAACCAGGAGATAGTTGTACCTTCTTTGTGTCCGAATCCAGTTTCATAGAAGGAACGTTTGTTACACAATTTGGACGTTGTCCGTGCTCTAAAATTCTATTTAGATGCTACAAAGGATTTCAGACAAACATCTTCCTTGTTTGTTGTTTATTCTGGTAAAAGGAGAGGTCAAAAAGCAACTTCTACCTCTCTATCTTTTTGGCTTAAAAGCATCATCAGATTGGCTTATGAGACTGCCGGACGGCAGCCTCCTGAAAGAATCACAGCTCATTCCACTAGGGCCGTGGCTTCCACATGGGCCTTTAAGAACGAGGCTTCTGTTGATCAGATATGTAAGGCAGCGACTTGGTCTTCACTGCACACTTTTACCAAATTTTACAAATTTGATACTTTTGCTTCTTCTGAGGCTATTTTTGGGAGAAAGGTTTTGCAAACCGTGGTGCCTTCCATCTAGGTGACCTGATTTGCTCCCTCCCATCATCCGTGTCCTAAAGCTTTGGTATTGGTTCCCACAAGTAAGGATGACGCCGTGTACCGGACACACCTATGTTGGAGAAAACAGAATTTATGTTTACCTGATAAATTACTTTCTCCAACGGTGTGTCCGGTCCACGGCCCGCCCTGGTTTTTTAATCAGGTCTGATGATTTATTTTCTTTAACTACAGTCACCACGGTATCATATGATTTCTCCTATGCAAATATTCCTCCTTTACGTCGGTCGAATGACTGGGGAAGGCGGAGCCTAGGAGGGATCATGTGACCAGCTTTGCTGGGCTCTTTGCCATTTCCTGTTGGGGAAGAGAATATCCCACAAGTAAGGATGACGCCGTGGACCGGACACACCGTTGGAGAAAGTAATTTATCAGGTAAACATAAATTCTGTTTTTAAACACTTCCAATGCGCTTTTGCTCTGCATACTATGAATAATTACAATAAGATATTATAAATTCTTAGTACTTAAATTACATGGTTTACAGTCCCTTTAAGAATTATTAAAATATTTATTTATTAATCTGGTATTTATTTGTTACTAGGAACAAATAATTTTGAATTTTGAGAAGATGTGGGTTTTTTAAAAGAATAACAAATGTGTTTCTCATATAACAGATATTTTTTCAACTTTCTGTATTGCATGTATAGCTATGGATATCACATGTTGCAGATAGGTTGCTGCCCTGATTTTTTTTTTTTTTTTTTTTTTTAAAGCTCTCCCAGGATGATGCTGTTCAGGCTATGCTACAGTTTTCTCCTTAAATGTCCCAAGCCTCTATGGCTTCACATGCAGTGCCCTGCGGTTCCTCTATCTCCTGGAGGAGTTTTTGCCTGCAGATTTGTAGTTCACGTATCCTCTGTGGTATCTGCAACTTTATCTGGGTTTGTTTTTGTCTTTTTTCCTTACCTACAGGGAAAATGCAAGAGGACATTTGAAGTTCAGATGTAAGGTTTCTGCTACGCAGATAATCCTCTATCCTAAGTCTGCTGAGAAAGATTCGCCGGTAGTTTGGACAGTATAATTCCTTCATCTGACGCTGAAGTCATATTCTTCAGATGTATGCTTGCACACCTCGTGTACTATTATAGGAGATTTTAGCTAATTGGACGACATCGATATTCCTGTTGTCAACCCTTGGAAGTTTTTGTAAACTTGACCATTTCTATGAAGTTTCTTCCTTTGAGGAAATGCTACAGAAGTGTTATGTAAATTTTCACAGGTGTAGGAGTAGCTAGGGATACCTTCTCCTGTCCTTTAAAGGATTTTCCTGTTGCTGTCTCCATTAAGGTGCTCGGTGCCCTAGGTGGAAGGGAGTTTCTCTTGTAAGGTGTATCCAGTCCACGGATTCATCCTTTACTTGTGGGATATTCTCCTTCCTAACAGGAAGTGGCAAAGAGAGCACACAGCAGAGCTGTCCATATAGCTCCCCCTCTAGCTCCACCCCCCAGTCATTCTCTTTGCCGGCTCTAAGCAATAGGGTCTCTCTCGGAAGGGTAAAGTGAATGTGGTGTTAGATTTGTAGTTTTTCTAGAACCCCTCCGGTATTAGTTACTCTGGATGACTGTGACCCTTTGGTGGTTCCAGAGAAATTGTGTAAAATGGACAAGTACCTAGAAGTTCCTGTTTACACTGATGTGTTCCCGGTCCCTAAGAGGATTGCGATATAGTAACTAGGGAGTGGTATAGACCAGGTATTCCGTTTGTTCCCCCTCCTGTTTTTAAGAAAATGTTCCCCATATCTGACACCACGCTGGACTCATGGCAGACGGTCCCTAAGGTGGAGGGGGCTGTTTCTTCACTTGCTAAACGCACAACCATACCAATTGAGGACAGTTGTGCTTTTAAAGACCCTATGGATAAAAAGTTAGAGGGTTTACTTTAGAAAATTTTTGTTCATCAAGGTTTTCTTCTCCAACCTATAGCGTGCATTGTTCCTGTAACTACTGCATCTGCTTTCTGGTTTGAGGTGCTGGAAGATGCGCTCCAGACTGAGACCTCATATGAGGATATTATGGACAGAATTAAGGCTCTTAAGCTGGCTAATTCTTTTATCACAGATGCCGCTTTCCAACTAGCTAAGTTAGCGGCAAAGAATTCAGGTTTCGCCATTCTGGCGCGCAGGGCGCTAAGGCTCAAGTCCTGGTCGGCCGATGTGTCGTCAAAATCCAAACTGCTGAACATCCCTTTCAAAGGAAAGACCCTTTTCGGGTCTGAATTCAAAGAGATTATCTCAGAAATCACCGGGGGAAAAGGTCATGCTCTCCCTCAGGACAAGTCTTTTAAGACAAAGAACAAACAAAATAATTTTCGTTCCTTTCGAAATTTCAGGAGCGGTCTCGCTTCATCCTCCCCTGCTGCAAAGCAAGAGGGTAACACTTCACAACCCAGGGCAGCTTGGAAACCTTACATGGGCTGGAACAAGGGTAAACAGGCCAAGAAGCCTGCAACTGCCTCCAAGACAGCATGAAGGGATAGCCCCCGATCCGGGACCGGATCTAGTAGGGGGCAGACTCTCTCTCTTCGCTCAGACCTGGGCAAGAGACGTACATGATCCCTGGGCCTTAGAGATTGTATTCCAGGGATATCCTCTAGAATTCAAGGACTCCCCTCCAAGGGGAAGGTTCCATATATCTCGTCTGTCTACAGACACGACAAAGAGGCGTTCTTACGCTGTGTAGAAGACCTACATACAATGGGAGTGATCCACCCAGTTCCAATTGCGGAACAAGGGCTGGGGATTTACTCAAACCTGTTTGTGGTTCCCAAAAAAGAAGGAACTTTCAGATCAATCCTGGATCTAAAAATTCTAAACAAATTCCTCAGAGTCCCATCATTCAAGATGGAGACCATTCGGACAATCTTACCAATGATCCAGGAGGGTCAATATATGACTGCCTTGGATCTAAAGGATGCGTATCTACACATTCCTAGCCACAAAGATCATCACCAGTTTCTCAGGTTTGCTTTTCTGGACAAGCATTTTCAGTTTGTGGCTCTCCCTTTCGGGTTGGCCACTGCTCCCAGAATTTTCACAAAGGTGCTAGGGTCCCTCTTGGCTGTGCTAAGACCGCGGGGCATAGCAGTGGCGCCTTATCTAGACGACATCTTAATTCAGGCGTCAACTTTCCAAAGAGCCAAGTCTCACACGGAAATCTTAGTGGCCTTTCTGAGGTCTCACGGGTGGAAAGTGAACATCAAAAAGACTTCTCTCTCTCCCCCCTCACAAGAGTTCCCTTCCTAGGAACACTAATAGACTCGGTAGAAATGAAAATATTTCTGACGGAGGTCAGAAAGTTAAAACTCTTAACTACTTGCCGAGCTCTTCATTCCATTCCTCGGCCGTCTGTAGCTCAGTGCATGGAGACAATCGGACTAATGGTAGCGGCAATGGACATATTCCCTTTTGCACGGATACATCTCAGACCACTGCAACTATGCATGCTCAAACAGTGGAATGGGGATAATACAGATTTGTCTCCTCAAATACAGTTGGACCAAGGGACCAGAGATTCTCTTCTTCTGGTGGTTGTCTCAGGATCACCTGTCTCAGGGAATGTGTTTCCGCAGACCAGAGTGGATCATCGTAACGACCGACGCCAGTCTGTTGGGCTGGGGTGCTGTCTGGTACTCCCTGAAAGCTCAGGGCTTATGGTCTCGGGAAGAAGCTCTTCTCCCGATAAACATTCTGGAACTCAGGGCGATATTCAACGCTCTTCAGGCATGGCCTCAGCAAGCTGCGGCCAAATTCATCAGATTTCAGTCGGACAACATCACGACTGTAGCTTACATCAACCTAGCAATGATGGAAGTAACCAAAATAATCAGGTGGGCGGAGGATCACTCTTGCCACCTCTCAGAAAATCCGCTTCCCAGTTGTCTACTCCTGGGATGAATTGCTAAGTCGTCAGACTTTTCATCCGGGGGAGTGGGAACTCCACCTGGAGGTATTTGCCCAGCTGATTCAGCTATGGGGCACTCCAGAATTGGATCTGATGGCGTCCCGTCAGAATGCCAAACTTTCTCTTTACGGGTCCAGGTCCCGGGATCCCCAGGCGGTGTTGATAGATGCTCTAGCAGCGCCTTGGTCCTTCAATCTGGCCTATGTGTGTCCACCGTTTCCTCTCCTTCCTCGTCTGATTGCCAGAATCAAGCAGGAGAGGGCGTCAGTGATTCTAATAGCGCCTGCGTGGCCACGCAGGACTTGGTATGCAGACCTAGTGGACATGTCATCCGTTCCACCATGGACTCTGCCAATGAGGCAGGACCTTCTACTTCAAGGTCCTTTCAAACATCCAAATCTAATTTCTCTGCGGCTGACTGCTTGGAGATTGAACGCCTAATTCTATCAAAGCGTGGTTTCTCTGAGTCGGTTATAGATACCCTGATTCAGGCTAGAAAGCCTGTCACCAGGAAAATCTACCATAAGATTTGGCGAAAATATCTTCGTTGGTGCGAATCCAAGGGTTACTCATGGAGTAAGATTAGGATTCCCAGGATATTGTCCTTTCTCCAAGAAGGATTGAAGAAAGGATTATCAGCTAGTTCCTTAAAAGGACAGATATCTGCTTTGTCTATTCTTTTACACAAACGTCTGGCAGAGGTACCAGGGGTTCAAGCGTTTAGTCAGAATCAAGCCTGTTTATAGACCTGTGGCTCCGCCATGGAGTCTGAATTTAGTTCTTTCAGTTCTGCAAGGGGTTCCGTTTGAACCTTTACATTCCATAGATATTAAGCTTTTATCTTGGAAAGTTTTGTTTTTGGTAGCTATCTCTTCTGCTCGAAGAGTTTCAGAGTTATCTGCTTTGCAGTGTGACTCACCTTACTTGGTGTTCCACGCAGATAAGGTAGTTTTGCGTACCAAACCCGGTTTTCTTCCTAAGGTTGTGTCTAATAAGAATATTAATCAGGAAATTGTTGTTCCTTCTTTGTGTCCTAATCCTTCTTCGAAGAAGGAACGTCTCTTACACAATCTTGATGTGGTTCGTGCTTTAAAGTTCTATTTACAAGCAACTAAGGATTTCAGACAAACAACTTCATTGTTTGTCATCTATTCTGGTAAGAGGAGAGGTCAGAAGGCGACTGCTACCTCTTTCCTTTTGGCTGAAAAGCATCATCTGTCTGGCCTATGAGACTGCTGGCCAGCAGACTCCTGAAACAATTACTGCTCATTCTTCCAGAGCAGTGGCTTCCACATGGGCTTTTAAAAATGAGGCTTCTGTTGAACAGATTTGTAAGGCAGCGACTTGGTCTTCGCTGCATACTTTTTCCAAATTTGATACTTTTGCTTCTTCGGAGGCTATTTTTGGGGGAGAGGTTTTACAAGCAGTGGTGCCTAACGTTTAAGGTACCTGTCTTGTTCCCTCCCTTCATCCGTGTCCTAAAGCTTTGGTATTGGTATCCCACAAGTAAAGGATGAATCTGTGGACTGGATACACCTTACAAGAGAAAACAGAATTTATGCTTACCTGATAAATTACTTTCTCTTGTGGTGTATCCAGTCCACGGCCCGCCCTGGCTATTAAGTCAGGTAGATTTTTTTGTTTAAACTACAGTCACCACTGCACCCTATGGTTTCTCCTTTTTCTTCCTAACCTCCGGTCGAATGACTGGGGGGTGGAGCTAGAGGGGGAGCTATATGGACGCTCTGCTGTGTGCTTTCTTTGCCACTTCCTGTTAGGAAGGAGAATATCCCACAAGTAAAGGATGAATCCGTGGACTGGATACACCACAAGAGAAAGTAATTTATCAGGTAAGCATAAATTCTGTTTTTTCTACTATGGCTCAGAGAACTTTGATCCATATGAAGGGTAGCTGCTCTTTACGGATCCTTGGTTGAGAAGCTGGAGGTTTAATTGTCCATTTTGAGCAATGTCTTATTTGCTGTACTGGCCGTCGGGCGTTGAGGCTGAAGTCTATGGTCAGCTGAAAAGCCTACCTGTTTTATGGTACAGCCTAGGGTTATAGTTCTGCAGGTGCAGATTCAATACTTTGTTTCCTCTAAATTCACGCTTCTGCCGTCTCCTTTTAAGGATGAGACTTTGTTTATATGGTCTAGCAGAATTCTCCTCTGACTTAAAGGGCCATTATACACTCATTTTTTCTTTGCATAAATGTTTTGTAGATGATCTATTTATAAAGCCCATAACGTTTTTTTTTTTTTTTTTTTTTTTAATGTATAGTTTTGCTTACTTTTAAATAACATTGCTCTGGTTTTCAGACTCCTAACCAAGCCCCAAAGTTTTATTTGAATACCGTCAGCTACCTTCTCCAGCTTGCTCCTGTTTGTGTAAAGGGTCTTTTCATATGCAAAAGAAGAGGGAGGGGGGAGTGTCTTTTTCCCCACTTGCAGTGGGCTCTCCAGCTGCCTTTTCATTAGAGCTAAACTGAAAGCTTCTAAGTATGTTTTTAAACCATTTTATACTGTATTTTTAGATCAGTATCTGTGCATCTTATTCTTTATAGTAGTGTCTATTACATACAGTTATATGAAAATGAGTGTATACTGTCCCTTTAAGGGAGTAAGATTAAAGGAAAGCTTTTTCAGCCTTCTGCAGGTCAGTCATGCCTTTTTCGAGTGCAATCTGAGATTTCCTGCCAGGGGCCGATTTCTTTATCTAGAGTATCTGCTATCGAAGCAGGATGAGAGGCCCCTTGAACTGGGTTCAGGGTCTTAATCTCTGGGAAGTGTCTGTTCCAGTCCCAGTTTTGGGAACGGAATCTAGGTTTTACCCCAAGCAGCTCAGATCTGTCCTGCAAAGTAGATCTTCTCCTTTGATTAAGGGAGCCTGTTCTTAACCAAGATAGACCTGAGAGATTTATTGTTCCCTTGATCGGGATCTTCTAAATTTTCCTGAGTTTTCGTCATCCTAGACGGACTTCTAGGTCTTGGGTTTTGGCAAGGGTGTGTTCTCTGAACAATATATGGTTCAGTTATCATCCTTTACTTTCAGCGAACTTTTTTTTTTTTTTTTGATATCTTGTCCAATCTTCTTTTCCGGGGAGGTAAAATTAATCTGGAGAGGAGTTACCTTGTTCCATCCACAAGTGTGATTTTCTTGGGTCTGCTGCCACATTTCGTAGTTGGCTTCCGTGGACAGGATGCCAAGTTTCAAGGTACGGTGCACGGTCATGTGATACACAGAACGTCCTGATGGATGTTTCTGATGTTTTTTTCTCATATTCAGTCTTGCATACCTGTTTCCTCTGTTTCTTTCCATGAATCATGCTCATATTCTCTGTAGAGAACGGTAGTGTTTTTAATAGCCCTTGTGTGACATCGCAGGATCTGGTATGCAGGACTAGGGGATATGTTGTCTCTCTGCCTGGGAGACTGCCTCTGAAGAACTTCTGATTCTTGAACCCTTTCTTCATCTAAACTCTTTGAAGCTAACTGTTTGGTGAATGAACGCTTAGTTTTGTCTAGGCGTGAGCTTTCTAAATCGGTCTTTGAGACTGTGACTCGGGTTCACTTGCCATGTTCTGAAAGATTTTCCTTAGGTCACGGCGTAAACCTCTTTATTGGCGTGAGTCTAAGGGTCTCTCGAACTACAGTAAGGATCCCCAGAACTTTTTTTTTTTTTTTTTTATCCTTTTCCCAGGGTGGCCTGGAAAAGGCTTTGCAGTCAGTACCCCGATGGGTTAGATTCTGCATTGCCTTTTTTGCTACATAAGCGTCTGGCGGATGTGCCAGATGTGCAATATTTTGGTCAGGTCCTGGGCAGTATCAGGCCTTTGTTAGGTCGGTTGCTTCTCCTCTTGGAGTCTCACCCTTGTTCTTAAAGTTTTTTACATCAGGCTCTGTTGAGCTTTACATTCCATATAGGAAGGTTTTTGAACTCTCAGCTTTGCAGTGGGATGTTCCTTATCTCATATTTCATTCGGATAAGGCAGTTCTCTGTACCAAGTTTGGTTTTCTTCCTAAAGGTTGTTTCGGACAGGAACATTAATCAGAAAATTGTTGTTCCTTCCCTCTGTCTTAATCCTTCTCATAAGGAATGTTTATTACTCAACTTAGATGTTGTGCATGCTCTTAAGTTCTATTTGCAGGCTACAAAGGACTTTCGTTAGTCTTCTATTTTGTTTGTTGTTTTTTTTTTTCTCAAACATAAGGGTCAGATAGCTACGGCAACTTCTTTCTCTCTGGTTGAGAAGCATTATCGTTTGGCATATGAGACTGCTGGACAGCAGCCTCCTGAGAGAATTACAGCTATTTCCACCAGGGTGGTGTCTTCTGCTTGGGTCTTCAAGAATGAGACCCCTGTAGAACAGATCTGTAAGGCTGCAACTTGGTCTTCTTGGCATGTTTTTTCCAAAATCTATAAATTCTGTATTTTTGCCTTGGCTGAGGTTTCTTTTGGGGAAAAAGGTTCTACAAGCATTGGTGCCTTCTGTTTAGGTTACCTGTCTTGTCTCTCCCTTATGTGTCCTCTAGCTTTGGTATTGATTCCCAACAGTAATTGATGATCCCGTGTACTCACCGTATCATAGGAAAGAAAACAAAATTTATGCTTACCTGATAAATTTATTTCTTGACACGGTGAGTCCACGGCCCGCACTTATTTTCAGACAGGTTTTTTATATAAACCTCTGCACCTTGTGTTATTTCCTTTCTCTTCTTTTCCTTCGATCGAATGACTGGGAGTTGTGGGAAGGGAAGTGATACTTATAAGCTTTGTTCTGGTGCTCTTTGCCTCCTCCTGCTGGCCAGGAGTGTTATTCCCAACAGTAATTGAAGATCCTGTGGACCGTGTCAAGAAATAAATTTATCGGGTATGCATAAATTTTGTTTTCTAAGTTGTTCTAGAAAGTTTCTAGCCTGTGTGCTATAACAAACGTCTAGCTTACCTGACAGTTACTTGTTACTTAAAGTGAATGTCAATTTTCAGCAATGAGTGCTCAGTTTTTAAAAATACTTTTAAAAACAGGGGCACTTTCATTAATGAAAGTTTACATTGAACCGGATTTGTAGAAAATGTACATTTACTTTAAACTTGGAAACATTCAGTTGTATGAACATGTAGTGCTAATGTATAATGGCAACAAATGTTGCTACACCTAATATTGTTACTTAGTTCTGTTAACAATCGTAACATCTTGAGAATCTAAAAGCTAGAGAGTACAGGTGGCCCTCGGTTTACGCCGGTTTAATTTGTGCCGTTTCAGAATAACAACCTTTTTTTTTTGTCATGTGACTGCTATTGAAAAGCAGTGCACTAATTAAAATAGGTGAAGCTGTCCGCTTGTGTTGCAGCAAAGTTATGCAAGCTTAGCAGACTTAAATTAATCTGTGTACACAGAACAGACCTTAGCTATCGAGCAACAAGATCTAGCAGCCACTTCCCTATTATCTACCTGCCCAGCTGCTTGAGGTGAGCATGCCTAACTGCCTGTTAAAGTGAATGTAAATTTTTATGCTAAAGTGCCCGGTTTTTAAAACTTTGATTAAAAACAGGGGCACTTTAATTCATAAAAATTTACATTTCACTCCTGTTGTGACAAAAAACTTACCTTTTAAACTTCACAGCAGCTCCAGCTTTCTCCGGTCTCACAAGCCATTTCTGATGTCAGAAATGATTGATAGGTCATTCTCCAATCACAGCTTCCCCCCCGGGGGATTCAGTGTCTGATTCACTGCTGTGATTGGAGGAAGCCGATGCCTCATTTTAGACCCAGGAAGAGGCTTTGAAACAGGTGGAGGAAGCTGGAGCTGCTGTGAAGATTAAAAGGTAAGTTTTTTTTCACAACAGGAGTGAAATGAAAATTTTTATGAATTAAAGTGCCCCTGTTTTTAATCAAAGTTTTAAAAACCGGGCACTTTAGCATCAAAATTTACATTCACTTTAATCACTCCAGATTGAAATGCATAGAATAGGTGCAGACCCAATATTATCTAACATGCTAACAATGCAGAGAACTGTTTGCATAAAAATGCAAGTAAAAGAATGTTTTTGTTCATTAAACTTAGTTTGATGATAGTCTGTTTTGTGATTATTTAATTAGGTTTATAATGCGGTTTAGCATTTAAAGTCTTCATTTCAAAGCTTTAAAAATAATGTATTAGGTGTTACTTATGTCAATTTTGAGAGGGGCCTGGAACCTAACTCCCTCACTTCCCATTGACTGGGTTTCAATTTACAAAGGTTTCGATTAACAACAATTCCTTCTGGAACCTAACCCCAGCGTAAACTAAGGGCTACCTGTATATGCTTTTTTACAATAATTTTTTTAGATTAACACGATAATGCTGCAGCGACTCACTGTTACCTAGTTCTAATATTACAGGCAGTAATTTATTATCAATTTACATGGTAAAGGTTCTTGCAGTATGAGTTAATGGATACAAATAGGTGTTGGATTTACACCATTGTTCTATCCAAGTTTATATTGGGCAAATATAAATAAATGTAACTGTTCCCGAAGCCTCTCGCTCTATATGTAATATGCCACTGTGCTAATAACACAATGCACCATACACTCATCTAGTATATCTTTATTCCCTTCCATACTATACATGTGTTTTGTACCCTTCTGGAGTTGCTTTTTGCTACATAAACTCAGCATGATTTTCCTTATGCAATAAAGTTCTCCAGTGTGTGTTTCTAATCATTTCCCAATTGTAATAGCAAGTGTACCCTATCTAATAAAAGTAAAATTTTAATAGTTTTTTTGGTACCTATCCCTGCTCATTTAAGGTAACAATATATTGATTAAATCAGAATATTTCTGTTTGGAAACTCCTGAATACTATATGTGTATTCCTTTAAGATGGCAACCCTCTTTATTCTATGGTAAAGTCACAATACACAGCAAAGAAAAGAGTTTGAAAGAGTTTAAAACACTATACCAGTAGTGCCATTGTTTTTTGTAGTCTAATAAGACAGGGCAGGGTTGTGTGACTCCCGATTGGTTCACCAGCTTGGGACCAAGGGGTAACTGCACAGCATTCCTGGTTGAGTAGCACAAACAGTACATTATCTAACAAATTAGATTGTCCTTTTCTCACTACAGTGTCCCTTTTATAAATACTGATGCAGTAAATGAGGGCACACTGTTGCACTTTCTTGATCTTTCTTGAGTCTGTGTCCTGTTAATCTTGGCAACAAATACAAAAGCAATCATTATTGGTCTTATCCTTTACGCAGGTAAATGGGAAGTTGTTGAAATGAAAGATACAAAACTACCAGGAGACAAAGGACTTGTGCTGATGTCACGTGCCAAGCATCATGCAATTGCCAGCAAACTGAAAAGGCCATTTGTCTTTGATAAGAAACCTTTGATTGTTCAGTAAGTGGTTACACCTTTACTGTACTTGGTGTTTTTATTTAAATTGTTTTATTGTGATTTAATTTGATATTCTATTGAAGTTTAATAGCATAAATATGTAACATTTTTTTACAGGTGTTAATAGAAAATGGAATATATTATACACCATTTAACAGAATCAGACTTGTAGATTATCTTATGGATTTATGTTTTTAAGTTAGTGATGGTAAACTTTAGACTTTTAATATACTGTATATAAAACAATTTAAAAACAGTGGGATTTTTAATGAATTAAGCACGTTTCCTTTGTAAAATATTTAACATTTAAGATGGTAAATATCGCCCCGTTCCTTCGCATGCATTTCATCCTTGATTTAGCTGAGCAATGACGCATCCGTCTTAATCCAATTGTTGAGTGCTGTACAAGCTAAATGCCAAGTGGGGCACACACAGATTGGATGAAGCCGGATTTATCAGTTTAGCTATACCAAGGATGAGATGTGGGCGGAGTAACGGCGCAATATTTTACTATCTCTAGATCAGTGATTTTTAACCTTTCTTTTTTTTGCTGTGGCACACTTTTTTTTTTTTTACATTAAAAAATCCTGTGGCACACCACCTTCCCAAAATTTAAAAAAAAATCACACATTGTAGCCTAATACAGCATATTATATATATATATATATATATATATATATATATATATATATATATATATATATATATATATATATATATATATATATATATATATATATATATATATATATACACGCACACATACTGTATGTATTGTGCTGTTATGCCATGCCTCTTACAAACTACCCCTGCACTGGGAGTAAAAAAACAAGCAAAGTTTAAAAAATATGTCACACTCTTGTCAGTCTGCCGTGGCACACCTGAGGATCTCTCACGGCACACTGGTTGAAAAACACTGCTCTAGATGGTAACTATTTTACAAGTCCCACTGTTTTTATAAATAGTGAATTAAAAGTCTAAAGTTTACAATTACGATAATGGAAATTCATAATATCTCTCCCAATTGTATGGAGTGCTATCTTTTTTTTTTTTTTTTTGTAGATTCAAAAGCTATTTTTAAAATCTAAAGAGTACCTGATGGTATCCTTCAAGTATAGGTTCAGCATAAAAAAAAGTCTTTGTTTCTCCAACATTGGTGTGTCCGGTCCACGGCGTCATCCTTACTTGTGGGATATTCTCTTCCCCAACAGGAAATGGCAAAGAGTCCCAGCAAAGCTGGTCACATGATCCCTCCTAGGCTCCGCCCACCCCTGTCATTCTCTTTGCCGTTGTACAGGCAACATCTCAAAGGAGATGGTTAAGAGTTTTTTTTGGTGTTTAAATGTAGTTTTATTCTTCTATCAAGTGTTTGTTATTTTAAAATAGTGCTGGTATGTACTATTTACTCTGAAACAGAAAAGGATGAAGATTTCTGTTTGTAAGAGGAAGATGATTTTAGCAGACAGTTACTAAAATCGATTGCTGTTTCCACACAGGACTGTTGAGATGAAGTAACTTCAGTTGGGGAAACAGTTAGCAGACTTTTCTGCTTAAGGTATGA
>NC_069504.1:977145531-977220531 GCF_027579735.1 Bombina bombina
ACTGGATCTCATGGCGTCTCGCCAGAACGCCAAGCTTCCTTGTTACGGATCCAGGTCCAGGGACCCGGGAGCAACGCTGATAGATGCTTTAGCAGCTCCTTGGTTCTTCAACCTGGCCTATGTGTTTCCACCGTTTCCTCTGCTCCCTCGACTGATTGCCAAAATCAAACAGGACAGAGCATCGGTATTCAGACCTAGTGGACATGTCATCTCTTCCACCATGGACTCTGCCTCTGAGGCAGGACTTTCTAATACAAGGTCCTTTCAATCATCCAAATCTAATTTCTCTGAGACTGACTGCATGGAGATTGAACGCTTGATTCTATCAAGACGTGGCTTCTCAGAGTCGGTCATTAATACCTTAATACAGGCTTGGAAGCCTGTCACCAGGAAAATCTACCATAAGATATGGCGTAAATATCTTTATTGGTGTGAATCCAAGAGTTACTCATGGAGTAAAGTTAGGATTCCTAGGATATTGTCCTTTCTCCAAGAGGGTTTGGACAAAGGCTTATCAGCTAGTTCTTTAAAAGGACAGATCTCTGCTCTGGTTAGGATTAAGCCTGTGTTCTTAAAGTTCTTCAGGGAGTTCCGTTTGAACCCCTTCATTCCATTGATATTAAACTTTTATCTTGGAAAGTTCTGTTTTTGATGGCTATTTCCTCGGCTCGAAGAGTCTGAGTTATCTGCCTTACATTGTGATTCTCCTTATCTGATTTTTCATTCAGACAAGGTAGTTCTGCGTACCAAACCTGGGTTTTTACCTAAGGTGGTTTCTAACAGGAATATCAATCAAGAGATTGTTGTTCCATCATTGTCCTAATCCTTCTTCAAAGAAGGAACGTTTTTTGCATAATCTGGACGTAGTCCGTGCCTTGAAGTTTTACTTACAGGCTACTAAAGATTTTTGTCAAACATCTGCCCTGTTTGTCGTTTACTCTGGACAGAGGAGAGGTCAAAAAGCTTCGACAACCTCTCTCTCTCCTTTTGGCTTAGGAGCATAATACGCTTAGCCTATGAGACTGCTGGACAGCAGCCCCCTGAAAGGATTACAGCTCATTCTACTAGAGCTGTGGCTTCCACCTGGGCCTTTAAAAATGAGGCCTCTGTTGAACAGATTTGCAAGGCTGCGACTTGGTCTTCGCTTCACACCTTTACAAAATTTTACAAATTTGACACTTTTGCTTCTTCGGAGGCTGTTTTTGGGAGAAAGGTTCTACAGGCAGTGGTTCCTTCCGTTTAAGTTCCTGCCTTGTCCCTCCCATCATCCGTGTCCTAAAGCTTTGGTATTGGTTCCCACAAGTAAGGATGAAGCAGTGGACCGGACACACCAATGTAGGAGAAAACAGAATTTATGCTTACCTGATAAATTTCTTTCTCCTACGGTGTGTCCGGTCCACGGCCCGCCCTGGCTTTTTAGTCAGGTTTCAAATTTTTTATTTCTGTACACTACAGTCACCACGGCACCCTATGGTTTCTCCTTTTTCTCCTAACCATCGGTCGAATGACTGGGGGGCGGAGCCAGAGGGGGGACTATATGGACAGCTTTTGCTGTGTGCTCCCGTGGCCATTTCCTGTAGGGGAAGAGAATATTCCCACAAGTAAGGATAAAGCCGTGGACCGCACACACCGTAGGAGAAAGAAATTTATCAGGTAAGCATAAATTCTGTTATCTTAGAAAGTTTTGTTTTTAGTAGCTATCTCCTCGGCTCTAAGAGTTTCGGAGTTATCTGCTTTACAATGTGATTCTCCTTATCTCATTTTTCATTCCGATAAGGTAGTGTTACGTACCAAACCTGGTTTTCTACCTAAGGTGGTATCTAATAAAAATATCAATCAGGAGATTGTTGTACCGTCACTGTGTCCTAATCCTTCTTCAAAGAAGGAACGTCTTTTACACAATCTTGACGTGGTTCGTGCTTTAAAGTTTTATTTACAAGCTACTAAAGATTTTCGTCAAACATCTGCATTGTTTGTTGTCTACTTTGGACAGAGGAGAGGCCAAAAGGCTTCAGCAACTTCTTTCCTTTTGGCTAAGGAGTATAATACGCTTAGCTTATGAGACTGCTGGCCAGCAGCCTCCTGAAAGGATTACAGCTCATTCTACTAGAGCAGTAGCTTCCACATGGGCTTTTAAGAATGAGGCTTCTGTTAAACAGATTTGTAAGGCGGCGACTTGGTCTTCGCTTCATACTTTTTCAAAATTCTATAAATTTGATACTTTTGCTTCTTCGGAGGCTATTTTTGGGAGAAAGGTTTTGCAGGCAGTGGTGCCTTCTGTTTAAGCACCTGCCTTGAGAGAGGTATCCAAGATCATCAAATGGGCGGAGGATCACTCCTGCCATGTATCTGCAATTCTCTTTTCTAGACAAGCATTACCAATTTGTTGCTCTTCCATTTGGCCTAGCAACAGCTCCAAGAATCTTTTCAAAGGTTCTGGGTGCCCTACTATCTGTAATCAGAGAACAGGGTATTGCGGTGTTTCCTTAATTGGACGATATCTTGGTACTAGCTCAGTCTTTACATACTGCAGAATCTCACACAAATCAACTAGTGTTTCTTCGGAAACATGGTTGGAGGATCAATTTACCAAAAAGTTTCTTGATTCCTCAGACAAGGGTCACCTTTTTAGGCTTCCAGATAGATTCAGTGTCCATGTCTCTAACAGACAAGAGACGTTTAAAATTGGTCGCAGCATGCCGGCCTCAGTCATTCCCTTCAGTGGCTATGTGCATGGAAGTTTTAGGTCTCATGACTGCAGCATCGGACGCGATCCCCTTTGCTCGTTTTCACATGAGACCTCTACAGCTTTGCATGCTGAATCAATGGTGCAGGGATTATACAAAGATATCACAATTAATATCCTTGAATCCCAATGTACGACACTCTGACATGGTGGATAGATCGCCATCGTTTGGTTCAAGGGGCCTCTTTTGTTCGGCCAACCTGGACTGTGATCTCAACAGATGCAAGTCTTTCAGGTTGGGGATCTCTGACAGCACAAGGGGTTTGGAAATCTCAAGAGGCGAGATTTCCAATAAATATTTTAGAACTCCGTGCAATTCTCAGGGCTCTTCAGTTTTGGCCTCTGCTAAAGTGAGAACCGTTCATTTGTTTTCAGACAGACAATATCACAACTGTGGCTTATGTCGATCATCAGGGTGGGACTCACAGTCCCCAAGCTATGAAAGAAGTATCTCGGATACTTGCTTGGGCAGAATCCAGCTCCTGTCTAATTTCTGCGGTGCATATCCCAGGTGTAGACAATTGGGAGGCGGATTATCTCAGCCGCCAGACTTTACATCCAGGGGAGTGGTCTCTCCATCCAGATGTGTTTTCTCAGATTGTTCAGATGTGGGGTCTTCCAGAGATAGATCTCATGGCCTCTCATCTAAACAAGAAACTTCCCAGATACCTGTCCAGGTCCAGGGATGTTCAGGTGGAAGCAGTGGATGCACTGACACTTCCTTGGTGTTATCATCCTGCTTACATTTTCCCGCCTCTAGTTCTCCTTCCAAGAGTGATCTCCAAAATCATCATTGAACAGTCTTTTGTGTTGCTGGTGGCTCCAGCATGGCCACACAGGTTTTTGGTATGCGGATCTGGTGCGGATGTCCAGTTGCCTGTCTTTGCCACTTCAGTTTCGGCCGGACCTACTATCTCAAGGTCCGTTTTTCCATCAGGATCTCAAATCATTAAATTTGAAGGTGTGGAAATTGAACGCTTAGTTCTAAGTCATAGAGGTTTCTCTGACTCAGTGATTAATACTATGTTACAAGCTCGTAAATCTGTCTCTATAAAGATTTATTATAGAGTTTTGAAGACTTACATTTCTTTCATGTAATTAGCAAGAGTCCATGAGCTAGTGACGTATGGGATATACATTCCTACCAGGAGGGGCAAAGTTTCCCAAACCTCAAAATGCCTACAAATACACCCCTCACCACACCCACAGATCAGTTTTACAAACTTTGCCTCCTATGGAGGTGGTGAAGTAAGTTTGTGCTAGATTCTACGTTGATATGCGCTCCGCAGCAGGTTGGAGCCCGGTTTTCCTCTCAGCGTGCAGTGAATGTCAGAGGGATGTGAGGAGAGTATTGCCTATTTGAATGCAGTGATCTCCTTCTACGGGGTCTATTTCATAGGTTCTCTGTTATCGGTCGTAGAGATTCATCTCTTACCTCCCTTTTCAGATCGACGATATACTCTTATTTATATACCATTACCTCTGCTGATTTTCGTTTCAGTACTGGTTTGGCTTTCTACAAACATGTAGATGAGTGTCCTGGGGTAAGTAAGTCTTATTTTCTGTGACACTCTAAGCTATGGTTGGGCACTTTTTTAATAAAGTTCTAAATATATGTATTCAAACATTTATTTGCCTTGACTCAGGATGTTCAACATTCCTTATTTTCAGACAGTCAGTTTCATATTTGGGATAATGCACTTGAATCAATTTTTTTTTTCTTACCTTAAAAATTTGACTTTTTTCCCTGTGGGCTGTTAGGCTCGCGGGGGCTGAAAATGCTTAATTTTATTGCGTCATTTTGGCGCAAAAAATCTTTCTGTTTCCGGCGTTATACGTGTCGCCGGAAGTTACGTCCTTTTTTGACGCCAAAAATGTCGGCGTTCCGGACGTGGCGTCATTTTGGCGCCAAAAGCATTTAGAATAATGTGGGCGTCTTATTTGGCGCTAAAAAAATATGGGCGTCGCTTTTGTCTCCACATTATTTAAGTCTCATTTTTCTTTGCTTCTGGTTGCTAGAAGCTTGTTCCTTGGCATTTTTTCCCATTCCTGAAACTGTCATTTAAGGAATTTGATCAATTTTGCTTTACATGTTGTTTTTTCTCTTACATATTGCAAGATGTCTCACATTGCATCTGAGTCAGAAGATACTTCAGGAAAATCGTTGTCTGGTGCTGGAACTACCAAAGCTAAGTGTATCTGCTGTAAACTTTTGGTAGCTATTCCTCCGGCTGTTGTTTGTATTAATTGTCATGACAAACTTGTTAATGCAGATAATATTTCCTTTAGTAATGTACCATTACCTGTTGCAGTTCCATCAACATCTAATGTTCAGAATGTTCCTGATAACATAAGAGATTTTGTTTCTGAATCCATCAAGAAGGCTATGTCTGTTATTCCTCCTTCTAGTAAAAATAAAAAATCTTTTAAAACTTCTCTTTATACAGATGAATTTTTAAATGAACATCATTCTGATTCTAATGACTCTTCTGGTTCAGAGGATTCTGTCTCAGAGGTTGATGCTGATAAATCTTCATATTTATTTAAAATGGAATTTATTCGTTCTTTACTTAAAGAAGTACTAATTGCTTTAGAAATTGAGGATTCTGGTCCTCTTGATACTAAATCTAAACGTTTAGATAAGGTCTTTAAATCTCCTGTGGTTATTCCAGAAGTTTTTCCTGTTCCTGGTGCTATTTCTGAAGTAATTTCCAGAGAATGGAATAATTTGGGTAATTCATTTACTCCTTCTAAACGTTTTAAGCAATTATATCCTGTGCCGTCTGACAGATTAGAATTTTGGGACAAAATCCCTAAAGTTGATGGGGCTATTTCTACCCTTGCTAAACGTACTACTATTCCTACGTCAGATGGTACTTCGTTTAAAGATCCTTTAGATAGAAAAATTGAATCCTTTCTAAGAAAAGCTTATCTGTGTTCAAGTAATCTTCTTAGACCTGCTATATCATTGGCTGATGTTGCTGCAGCTTCAACTTTTTGGTTGGAAACTTTAGCGCAACAAGTAACAGATCATGATTCTCATAATATTATTATTCTTCTTCAACATGCTAATAATTTTATCTGTGATGCCATTTTTGATATTATCAGAGTTGATGTCAGGTTTATGTCTCTAGCTATTTTAGCTAGAAGAGCTTTATGGCTTAAAACTTGGAATGCTGATATGTCTTCTAAATTGACTCTACTTTCCATTTCTTTCCAGGGTAACAAATTATTTGGTTCTCAGTTGGATTCTATTATCTCAACTATTACTGGTGGGAATGGAACTTTTTTACCACAGGATAAAAAATCTAAGGGTAAAAACAGGGCTAATAATCGTTTTCGTTCCTTTCGTTTCAACAAAGAACAAAAACTTGATTCTTCATCCTCAGGAGCAGTTTCAGTTTGGAAACCATCTCCAGTCTAGAATAAATCCAAGCCTTCTAGAAAAGCAAAGCCAGCCTCTAAGTCCACATGAAGGTGCGGCCCTCATTCCAGCTCAGCTGGTAGGGGGCAGGTTACGTTTTTTCAAAGAAATTTGGATCAATTCTGTTCACAATCTTTGGATTCAGAACATTGTTTCAGAAGGGTACAGAATTGGTTTCAAGATAAGACCTCCTGCAAAAAGATTTTTCTCCGACATAGGTGTGTCCGGTCCACGGCGTCATCCTTACTTGTGGGATATTCTCTTCCCCAACAGGAAATGGCAAAGAGCCCAGCAAAGCTGGTCACATGATCCCTCCTAGGCTCCGCCTACCCCAGTCATTCTCTTTGCCGTTGTACAGGCAACATCTCCACGGAGATGGCTTAGAGTTTTTTAGTGTTTAACTGTAGTTTTTATTATTCAATCAAGAGTTTGTTATTTTAAAATAGTGCTGGTATGTACTATTTACTCTGAAACAGAAAAGAGATGAAGATTTCTGTTTGTAAGAGGAAAATGATTTTAGCAACAGTTACTAAAATCCATGGCTGTTCCACACAGGACTGTTGAGAGGAATTAACTTCAGTTGGGGGAACAGTGAGCAGTCTTTTGCTGCTTGAGGTATGACACATTCTAACAAGACGATGTAATGCTGGAAGCTGTCATTTTCCCTATGGGATCCGGTAAGCCATTTTTATTCAGACAGTAAATAAGGGCTTCACAAGGGCTTATTAAGACTGTAGACATTTTCTGGGCTAAATCGATTCATATATACACATATTTAGCCTTGAGGAATCATTTAATCTGGGTATTTTTGTAAAATAATATCGGCAGGCACTGTTTTAGACTCCTTATTCTCTAGGGGCTTTCCCTAATCATAGGCAGAGCCTCATTTTCGCGCCGGTATTGCGCACTTGTTTTTGAGAAGCATGACATGCAGTCGCATGTGTGAGGAGCTCTGATACATAGAAAAGACTTTCTGAAGGCGTCATTTGGTATCGTATTCCCCTTTGGGCTTGGTTGGGTCTCAGCAAAGCAGATACCAGGGACTGTAAAGGGGTTAAAGATAAAAATGGCTCCGGTTCCGTTATTTTAAGGGTTAAAGCTTCCAAATTTGGTGTGCAATACTTTTAAGGCTTTAAGACACTGTGGTGAAATTTTGGTGAATTTTGAACAATTCCTTCATACTTTTTCGCAATTGCAGTAATAAAGTGTGTTCAGTTTAAAATTTAAAGTGACAGTAACGGTTTTATTTTAAAACGTTTTTTGTACTTTGTTATCAAGTTTATGCCTGTTTAACATGTCTGAACTACCAGATAGACTGTGTTCTGAATGTGGGGAAGCCAAGGTTCCTTCTCATTTAAATAGATGTGATTTATGTGACACAAAATTTAGAGAAAATGATGCCCAAGATGATTCCTCAAGTGAGGGGAGTAAGCATGGTACTGCATCATTCCCTCCTTCGTCTACACCAGTCTTGCCCACTCAGGAGGCCCCTAGTACATCTAGCGCGCCAATACTCCTTACTATGCAACAATTAACGGCTGTAATGGATAATTCTATCAAAAACATTTTAGCCAAAATGCCCACTTATCAGCGCAAGCGCGACTGCTCTGTTTTAGATACTGATGAGCATGAGGACGCTGATGATAATGGTTCTGAAATGCCCCTACACCAGTCTGAGGGGGCCAGGGAGGTTTTGTCTGAGGGAGAAATTTCAGATTCAGGGAAAATTTCTCAACAAGCTGAACCCGATGTGATTACATTTAAATTTAAGTTGGAACATCTCCGCGCTCTGCTTAAGGAGGTATTATCCACTCTGGATGATTGTGAGAATTTGATCATCCCAGAGAAACTATGTAAAATGGACAAGTTCCTAGAGGTCCCGGGGGTCCCAGAAGCTTTTCCTATACCCAAGCGGGTGGCGGACATTGTAAATAAAGAATGGGAAAGGCCCGGTATACCTTTCGTCCCTCCCCCCATATTTAAAAAATTGTTTCCTATGGTCGACCCCAGAAAGGACTTATGGCAGACAGTCCCCAAGGTCGAGGGAGCGGTTTCTACTTTAAACAAACGCACCACTATACCCATAGAAGATAGTTGTGCTTTCAAAGATCCTATGGATAAAAAATTAGAAGGTTTGCTTAAAAAGATGTTTGTTCAGCAAGGTTACCTTCTACAACCAATTTCATGCATTGTCCCTGTCACTACAGCCGCGTGTTTCTGGTTCGATGAGCTAGTAAAGGCGATCGATAGTGATTCTCCTCCTTATGAGGAGATTATGGACAGAATCCGTGCTCTCAAATTGGCTAATTCTTTCACCCTAGACGCCACTTTGCAATTGGCTAGGTTAGCGGCGAAAAATTCTGGGTTTGCTATTGTGGCGCGCAGAGCGCTTTGGTTGAAATCTTGGTCAGCGGATGCGTCTTCCAAGAACAAACTACTTAACATTCCTTTCAAGGGGAAAGCGCTGTTTGGCCCTGACTTGAAAGAGATTATCTCTGATATCACTGGGGGTAAGGGCCACGCCCTTCCTCAGGATAGGTCTTTCAAGGCCAAAAATAAACCTAATTTTCGTCCCTTTCGTAGAAACGGACCAGCCCCAAGTGCTACGTCCTCTAAGCAAGAGGGTAATACTTCTCAAGCCAAGCCAGCCTGGAGACCAATGCAAGGCTGGAACAAGGGAAAGCAGGCCAAGAAACCTGCCACTGCTACCAAGACAGCATGAAATGTTGGCCCCCGATCCGGGACCGGATCTGGTGGGGGGCAGACTCTCTCTCTTCGCTCAGGCTTGGGCAAGAGATGTTCTGGATCCTTGGGCACTAGAAATAGTCTCCCAAGGTTATCTTCTGGAATTCAAGGGGCTTCCCCCAAGGGGGAGGTTCCACAGGTCTCAATTGTCTTCAGACCACATAAAGAGACAGGCATTCTTACATTGTGTAGAAGACCTGTTAAAAATGGGAGTGATTCATCCTGTTCCATTAGGAGAACAAGGGATGGGGTTCTACTCCAATCTGTTCATAGTTCCCAAAAAAGAGGGAACGTTCAGACCAATTTTAGATCTCAAGATCTTAAACAAGTTTCTCAAGGTTCCATCGTTCAAAATGGAAACCATTCGAACAATTCTTCCTTCCATCCAGGAAGGTCAATTCATGACCACGGTGGATTTAAAGGATGCGTATCTACATATTCCTATCCACAAGGAACATCATCGGTTCCTAAGGTTCGCATTCCTGGACAAGCATTACCAGTTCGTGGCGCTTCCTTTCGGATTAGCCACTGCTCCAAGGATTTTCACAAAGGTACTAGGGTCCCTTCTAGCGGTACTAAGACCAAGGGGCATTGCAGTAGTTCCTTACTTGGATGACATTCTGATTCAAGCGTCGTCCCTTCCTCAAGCAAAGGCTCACACGGACATAGTCCTGGCCTTTCTCAGATCTCACGGATGGAAAGTGAACGTGGAAAAGAGTTCTCTATCTCCGTCGACAAGGGTTCCCTTCTTGGGAACAATAATAGACTCCTTAGAAATGAGGATTTTTCTGACAGAGGCCAGAAAAACAAAACTTCTAAACTCTTGTCAAACACTTCATTCCGTTCCTCTTCCTTCCATAGCGCAGTGCATGGAAGTAATAGGTTTGATGGTAGCGGCAATGGACATAGTTCCTTTTGCGCGCATTCATCTAAGACCATTACAACTGTGCATGCTCAGTCAGTGGAATGGGGACTATACAGACTTGTCTCCGAAGATACAAGTAAATCAGAGGACCAGAGACTCACTCCGTTGGTGGCTGTCCCTGGACAACCTGTCACAAGGGATGACCTTCCGCAGACCAGAGTGGGTCATTGTCACGACCGACGCCAGTCTGATGGGCTGGGGCGCGGTCTGGGGACCCCTGAAAGCTCAGGGTCTTTGGTCTCGGGAAGAATCTCTTCTACCGATAAATATTCTGGAACTGAGAGCGATATTCAATGCTCTCAAGGCTTGGCCTCAGCTAGCAAAGGCCAAGTTCATACGGTTTCAATCAGACAACATGACGACTGTTGCGTACATCAACCATCAGGGGGGAACAAGGAGTTCCCTGGCGATGGAAGAAGTGACCAAAATCATTCAATGGGCGGAGACTCACTCCTGCCACCTGTCGGCAATCCACATCCCAGGAGTGGAAAATTGGGAAGCGGATTTTCTGAGTTGTCAGACATTACATCCGGGGGAGTGGGAACTCCATCCGGAAATCTTTGCCCAAATTACTCAACTGTGGGGCATTCCAGAGATGGATCTGATGGCCTCTCGTCAGAACTTCAAGGTTCCTTGCTACGGGTCCAGATCCAGGGATCCCAAGGCGACTCTAGTAGATGCACTAGTAGCACCTTGGACCTTCAAACTAGCTTATGTATTCCCGCCGTTTCCTCTCATCCCCAGGCTGGTAGCCAGGATCAATCAGGAGAGGGCGTCGGTGATCTTGATAGCTCCTGCGTGGCCACGCAGGACTTGGTATGCAGATCTGGTGAATATGTCATCGGTTCCACCATGGAAGCAACCTTTGAGGCGAGACCTTCTTGTTCAAGGTCCGTTCGAACATCCGAATCTGGTCTCACTCCAGCTGACTGCTTGGAGATTGAACGCTTGATCTTATCAAAACGAGGGTTCTCAGATTCTGTTATTGATACTCTTGTTCAGGCCAGAAAGCCTGTAACTAGAAAAATTTACCACAAAATATGGAAAAAATATATCTGTTGGTGTGAATCTAAAGGATTCCCTTGGGACAAGGTAAAGATTCCTAAGATTCTATCCTTTCTTCAAGAAGGATTGGAGAAAGGATTATCTGCAAGTTCCTTGAAGGGACAGATTTCTGCCTTGTCTGTGTTACTTCACAAAAAGCTGGCAGCTGTGCCAGATGTTCAAGCCTTTGTTCAGGCTCTGGTTAGAATCAAGCCTGTTTACAAACCTTTGACTCCTCCTTGGAGTCTCAACTTAGTTCTTTCATATCTTCAGGGGGTTCCGTTTGAACCCTTACATTCCGTTGATATTAAGTTATTATCTTGGAAAGTTTTGTTTTTGGTTGCAATTTCTTCTGCTAGAAGAGTTTCAGAATTATCTGCTCTGCAGTGTTCTCCTCCTTATCTGGTGTTCCATGCAGATAAGGTGGTTTTACGTACTAAACCTGGTTTTCTTCCAAAAGTTGTTTCTAACAAAAACATTAACCAGGAGATAGTCGTGCCTTCTTTGTGTCCGAAACCAGTTTCGAAGAAGGAACGTTTGTTGCACAATTTGGATGTTGTTCGCGCTCTAAAATTCTATTTAGATGCTACAAAGGATTTTAGACAAACATCTTCCTTGTTTGTTGTTTATTCTGGTAAAAGGAGAGGTCAAAAAGCAACTTCTACCTCTCTCTCTTTTTGGATTAAAAGCATCATCAGATTGGCTTATGTGACTGCCGGACGGCAGCCTCCTGAAAGAATCACAGCTCATTCCACTAGGGCTGTGGCTTCCACATGGGCCTTCAAGAACGAGGCTTCTGTTGATCAGATATGTAGGGCAGCGACTTGGTCTTCACTGCACACTTTTACCAAATTTTACAAGTTTGATACTTTTGCTTCTTCTGAGGCTATTTTTGGGAGAAAGGTTTTGCAAGCCGTGGTGCCTTCCATTTAGGTGACCTGATTTGCTCCCTCCCTTCATCCGTGTCCTAAAGCTTTGGTATTGGTTCCCACAAGTAAGGATGACGCCGTGGACCGGACACACCTATGTTGGAGAAAACAGAATTTATGTTTACCTGATAAATTACTTTCTCCAACGGTGTGTCCGGTCCACGGCCCGCCCTGGTTTTTTAATCGGGTCTGATAATTTATTTTCTTTAACTACAGTCACCACGGTATCATATGGTTTCTCCTATGCAAATATTCCTCCTTAACGTCGGTCGAATGACTGGGGTAGGCGGAGCCTAGGAGGGATCATGTGACCAGCTTTGCTGGGCTCTTTGCCATTTCCTGTTGGGGAAGAGAATATCCCACAAGTAAGGATGACGCCGTGGACCGGACACACCGTTGGAGAAAGTAATTTATCAGGTAAACATAAATTCTGTTTTTCTTTCCTGTGTCCCAGTAAATCCAGTGAAAGCTCAAGCATTTCTGAAATGTGTTTCAGATCTAGAGTTAGCTGGAGTAATTATGCCAGTTCCAGTTCTGGAACAGGGGCTGGGGTTTTATTCGAATCTCTTCATTGTACCAAAGAAGAATTCCTTCAGACCAGTTCTGGATCTAAAAATATTGAATCGTTATGTAAGGATACCAACGTTCAAAATGGTAACTGTAAGGACTATCTTGCCTTTTGTTCAGCAAGGGCATTATATGTCCACAATAGATTTACAGGATGCATATCTGCATATTCCGATTCATCCAGATCATTATCAGTTCCTGAGATTCTCTTTTCTGGACAAGCATTACCAGTTTGTGGCTCTGCCGTTTGGCCTAGCTACAGCTCCAAGAATTTTTACAAAGGTTCTCGGTGCCCTTCTGTCTGTAATCAGAGAACAGGGTATTGTGGTATTTCCTTATTTGGACGATATCTTGGTACTTGATCAGTCTTTACATTTAGCAGAATCTCATACGAATCGACTTGTGTTGTTTCTTCAAGATCATGGTTGGAGGATCAATTCACTAAAAAGTTCATTGATTCCTCAGACAAGGGTAACCTTTCTGGGTTTCCAGATAGATTCAGTGTCCATGACTCTGTCTTTGACAGACAAGAGACGTCTAAAATTGATTTCAGCTTGTCGAAACCTTCAGTCACAATCATTCCCTTCGGTAGCCTTATGCATGGAAATTCTAGGTCTTATGACTGCTGCATCGGACGCGATCCCCTTTGCTCGTTTTCACATGCGACCTCTTCAGCTCTGTATGCTGAACCAATGGTGCAGGGATTACACAAAGATATCTCAATTAATATCTTTAAAACCTATTGTACGACACTCTCTAACGTGGTGGACAGATCACCATCGTTTAATTCAGGGGGCTTCTTTTGTTCTTCCGACCTGGACTGTAATTTCAACAGATGCAAGTCTTACAGGTTGGGGAGCTGTGTGGGGTTCTCTGACGGCACAAGGAGTTTGGGAATCTCAGGAGGTGAGTTTACCGATCAATATTTTGGAACTCCGTGCAATTTTCAGAGCTCTTCAGTCTTGGCCTCTTCTGAAGAGAGAATCGTTCATTTGTTTTCAGACAGACAATGTAACAACTGTGGCATACATCAATCATCAAGGAGGGACTCACAGTCCTCTGGCTATGAAAGAAGTATCTCGAATTCTGGTTTGGGCGGAATCCAGCTCCTGTCTAATCTCTGCGGTTCATATCCCAGGTATAGACAATTGGGAAGCGGATTATCTCAGTCGCCAAACGTTGCATCCGGGCGAATGGTCTCTTCACCCAGAGGTATTTCTTCAGATTGTTCAAATGTGGGAGCTTCCAGAAATAGATCTGATGGCGTCTCATCTAAACAAGAAACTTCCCAGGTATCTGTCCAGATCCCGGGATCCTCAGGCGGAAGCAGTGGATGCATTATCCCTTCCTTGGAAGTATCATCCTGCCTATATCTTTCCGCCTCTAGTTCTTCTTCCAAGAGTAATCTCCAAGATTCTGAAGGAATGCTCGTTTGTTCTGCTGGTAGCTCCGGCATGGCCTCACAGGTTTTGGTATGCGGATCTTGTCCAGATCGCCTCTTGCCATCCGTGGACTCTTCCGCTAAGACCAGACCTTCTGTCGCAAGGTCCTTTTTTCCATCAGGATCTCAAATCCTTAAATTTAAAGGTATGGAGATTGAACGCTTGATTCTTGGTCAAAGAGGTTTCTCTGACTCTGTGATTAATACTATGTTACAGGCTCGTAAATCTGTATCTAGAGAGATATATTATAGAGTCTGGAAGACTTATATTTCTTGGTGTCTTTCTCATCATTTTTCTTGGCATTCTTTTAGAATTCCGAGAATTTTACAGTTTCTTCAGGATGGTTTAGATAAAGGTTTATCCGCAAGTTCTTTGAAAGGACAATTCTCTGCTCTTTCTGTTCTTTTTCACAGAAAGATTGCTAATCTTCCTGATATTCATTGTTTTGTACAAGCTTTTGTTCGTATAAAACCTGTCATTAAGTCAATTTCTCCTCCTTGGAGTTTGAATTTGGTTCTGGGGGCTCTTCAAGCACCTCCTTTTGAACCCATGCATTCATTGGACATTAAATTACTTTCTTGGAAAGTTTTGTTCCTTTTGGCGATCTCTTCTGCCAGAAGAGTCTCTGAATTATCTGCTCTTTCTTGTGAGTCTCCTTTCTCCAACATAGGTGTGTCCGGTCCACGGCGTCATCCTTACTTGTGGGATATTCTCTTCCCCAACAGGAAATGGCAAAGAGCCCAGCAAAGCTGGTCACATGATCCCTCCTAGGCTCCGCCTACCCCAGTCATTCTCTTTGCCGTTGTACAGTGTTTAACTGTAGTTTTTTTTATTCAATCAAGAGTTTGTTATTTTAAAATAGTGCTGGTATGTACTATTTACTCAGAAACAGAAAAGAGATGAAGATTTCTGTTTGTATGAGGAAAATGATTTTAGCACCGTAACTAAAATCCATGGCTGTTCCACACAGGACTGTTGAGAGCAATTAACTTCAGTTGGGGGAACAGTGTGCAGTCTCTTGCTGCTTGAGGTATGACACATTCTAACAAGACGATGTAATGCTGGAAGCTGTCATTTTTCCCTATGGGATCCGGTAAGCCATGTTTATTACGATGTTAAATAAGGGCTTCACAAGGGCTTATTATGATTGTAGACTTTTATGGGCTAAATCGATTCAGTATTAAAACCTATTTAGCCTTGAGGAATCATTTTATTTGGGTATATTTATATTAGATGATATTATAATGTCGGCAGGCACTGTATGAGACACCTTATTTCTCTGGGGCTTTCCCAAAGCATAAGCAGAGCCTCATTTTCGCGCCGGTGTGGCGCACTTGTTTTTGAGAGGCATGGCATGCAGTCGCATGTGAGAGGAGCTCTGATACTTACAAAAGTCTTTCTGAAGGCGTCATTTGGTATCGTATTCCCCTTTGGGTTTGGTTGGGTCTCAGCAAAGCAGATACCAGGGACTGTAAAGGGGTTAAAGTGTTAAAACGGCTCCGGTTCCGTTATTTTAAGGGTTAAGGCTTCCAAATTTGGTGTGCAATACTTTTAAGGCTTTAAGACACTGTGGTGAAAATTTGGTAGACGTTCCACAGACCAGAGTGGGTCATTGTCACGACCGACGCCAGTCTGATAGGCTGGGGCGCGGTCTGGGGATCCCTGAAAGCTCAGGGTCTTTGGTCTCGGGAAGAATCTCTTCTACCGATAAATATTCTGGAACTGAGAGCGATATTCAATGCTCTCAAGGCCTGGCCTCAGCTTGCGAGGACCAAGTTCATACGGTTTCAATCAGACAACATGACAACTGTTGCGTACATCAACCATCAGGGGGGAACAAGGAGTTCCCTAGCGATGGAAGAAGTAACCAAAATTATTCTTTGGGCGGAGTCTCACTCCTGCCACCTGTCTGCTATCCACATCCCAGGAGTGGAAAATTGGGAAGCGGATTTTCTGAGTCGGCAGACATTGCATCCGGGGGAGTGGGAACTCCATCCGGAAATCTTTGCCCAAGTCACTCACCTGTGGGGTATTCCAGACATGGATCTGATGGCCTCTCGTCAGAACTTCAAAGTTCCTTGCTACGGGGCCAGATCCAGGGATCCCAAGGCGGCTCTAGTGGATGCACTAGTAGCACCTTGGACCTTCAAACTAGCTTATGTGTTTCCGCCATTTCCTCTCATCCCCAGGCTGATAGCCAGGATCAAGCAGGAGAGGGCGTCGGTGATCTTGATAGCTCCTGCGTGGCCACGCAGGACTTGGTATGCAGATCTGGTGAATATGTCATCGGCTCCACCTTGGAAGCTACCTTTGAGACGAGACCTTCTTGTTCAGGGTCCGTTCGAACATCCGAATCTGGTTTCACTCCAGCTGACTGCTTGGAGATTGAACGCTTGATTTTATCGAAGCGAGGATTCTCAGATTCTGTTATCGATACTCTTGTTCAGGCCAGAAAGCCTGTGACTAGAAAGATTTACCACAAAATTTGGAAAAAATATATCTGTTGGTGTGAATCTAAAGGATTCCCTTGGGACAAGGTTAAGATTCCTAGGATTCTATCCTTTCTTCAAGAAGGATTGGAAAAAGGATTATCTGCAAGTTCCCTGAAGGGACAGATTTCTGCCTTGTCGGTATTGCTTCACAAAAAGCTGGCAGCTGTGCCAGATGTTCAAGCCTTTGTTCAGGCTCTGGTTAGAATCAAGCCTGTTTACAAACCTTTGACTCCTCCTTGGAGTCTCAATTTAGTTCTTTCAGTTCTTCAGGGGGTTCCGTTTGAACCCTTGCATTCCGTTGATATTAAGTTATTATCTTGGAAAGTTTTGTTTTTAGTTGCGATTTCTTCTGCTAGAAGAGTCTCAGAATTATCTGCTCTGCAGTGTTCTCCTCCTTATCTGGTGTTCCATGCAGATAAGGTGGTTTTACGTACTAAACCTGGTTTTCTTCCTAAAGTTGTTTCTAACAAAAACATTAACCAGGAGATTATCGTACCTTCTCTGTGTCCGAAACCAGTTTCAAAGAAGGAACGTTTGTTGCACAATTTGGATGTTGTTCGCGCTCTAAAATTCTATTTAGATGCTACAAAGGATTTTAGACAAACATCTTCCTTGTTTGTTGTTTATTCAGGTAAAAGGAGAGGTCAAAAAGCAACTTCTACCTCTCTCTCTTTTTGGATTAAAAGCATCATCAGATTGGCTTACGAGACTGCCGGACGGCAGCCTCCCGAAAGAATCACAGCTCATTCCACTAGGGCTGTGGCTTCCACTTGGGCCTTCAAGAACGAGGCTTCTGTGGATCAGATATGTAGGGCAGCGACTTGGTCTTCACTGCACACTTTTACCAAATTTTACAAGTTTGATACTTTTGCTTCTTCTGAGGCTATTTTTGGGAGAAAGGTTTTGCAAGCCGTGGTGCCTTCCATTTAGGTGACCTGATTTGCTCCCTCCCTTCATCCGTGTCCTAAAGCTTTGGTATTGGTTCCCACAAGTAAGGATGACGCCGTGGACCGGACACACCTATGTTGGAGAAAACAGAATTTATGTTTACCTGATAAATTTCTTTCTCCAACGGTGTGTCCGGTCCACGGCCCGCCCTGGTTTTTTAATCAGGTCTGATATTTTATTTTCTTTAACTACAGTCACCACGGTACCATATGGTTTCTCCTATGCAAATATTCCTCCTTAACGTCGGTCGAATGACTGGGGTAGGCGGAGCCTAGGAGGGATCATGTGACCAGCTTTGCTGGGCTCTTTGCCATTTCCTGTTGGGGAAGAGAATATCCCACAAGTAAGGATGACGCCGTGGACCGGACACACCGTTGGAGAAAGAAATTTATCAGGTAAACATAAATTCTGTTTTTCTGATTTTTCATCAGGATAAGGCGGTGTTGCGAACTTCTTTTGAATTTTTACCTAAGGTTGTGAATTCCAACAACATTAGTAGAGAAATTGTGGTTCCCTCATTATGTCCTAATCCTAAGAATTCTATGGAGAAATCGTTGCATTCTTTGGATGTTAGAGCTTTGAAATATTATGTTGAAGCTACTAAGTCTTTCCGAAAGACTTCTAGTCTATTATCTTTTCCGGTTCTAGAAAAGGCCAGAAAGCTTCTGCCATTTCTTTTGCATCTTGGTTGAAATCTTTAATTCATCATGCCTATGTCGAGTCGGGTAAAACTCCGCCTCAAAGGATTACAGCTCATTCTACTAGGTCAGTTTCTACTTCCTGGGCGTTTAGGAATGAAGCTTCGGTTGATCAGATTTGCAAAGCAGCAACTTGGTCCTCTTTGCATACTTTTACTAAATTCTACCATTTTGATGTATTTTCTTCTTCTGAAGCAGTTTTTGGTAGAAAAGTACTTCAGGCAGCGGTTTCAGTTTGAATCTTCTGTTTATGTTTTTCATTAAACTTTATTTTGGGTGTGGATTATTTTCGGCAGGAATTGGCTGTCTTTATTTTTATCCCTCCCTCTCTAGTGACTCTTGCGTGGAAAGATCCACATCTTGGGTAGTCATTATCCCATACGTCACTAGCTCATGGACTCTTGCTAATTACATGAAAGAAAACATAATTTATGTAAGAACTTACCTGATAAATTCATTTCTTTCATATTAGCAAGAGTCCATGAGGCCCGCCCTTTTTTGTGGTGGTTATGATTTTTTTGTATAAAGCACAATTATTCCAATTCCTTATTTTATATGCTTTCGCACTTTTTTCTTATCACCCCACTTCTTGGCTATTCGTTAAACTGATTTGTGGGTGTGGTGAGGGGTGTATTTGTAGGCATTTTGAGGTTTGGGAAACTTTGCCCCTCCTGGTAGGAATGTATATCCCATACGTCACTAGCTCATGGACTCTTGCTAATATGAAAGAAATTAATTTATCAGGTAAGTTCTTACATAAATTATGTTTTCATGGTGTACTTCTAATTCTCCTGGCATTCTTTTAGAATTCCTAGAATTTTACAGTTCCTTCAGAATGGTGTGGATAAGGGTTTGTCTGCAAGTTCCTTGAAAGGACAAATCTCCGCTCTTTCTGTTTTATTTCACAGAAAGATTGCTATACTTCCTGATATTCACTGTTTTGTACAGGCTTTAGTTCGTATTAAGCCTGTCATTAAATCAATTTCTCCTCCTTGGAGTCTTAATTTGGTTCTGAAGGCGTTACAGACTCCTCCATTTGAGCCTATGCATTCTTTGGACATTAATCTACTTTCTTGGAAAGTGTTGTTCCTTTTGGCTATCTCTTCTGCCAGAAGAGTTTCTGAATTATCTGCTCTTTCTTGTGAGTCTCCTTTTCTGATTTTTCATCAGGATAAGGCAGTTTTGCGGACTTCTTTTCAATTTTTACCTAAGGTTGTGAATTCTAACAACATTAGTAGAGAAATTGTTGTCCCTTCCTTATGTCCTAATCCTAAGAATTCTTTGGAGAGATCCTTACATTCTTTGGATGTGGTAAGAGCTTTGAAATATGTGGAAGCTACTAAAGATTTCAGGAAGACTTCTAGTCTATTTGTTTTATTTTCTTTTCCTAGGAAAGGTCAGAAGGCTTCTGCTAGTTCCTTGGCTTCTTGGTTGAAACTTTTGATTCATCAAGCTTATTTGGAGTCGGGTCAGGCCCCGCCTCAGAGAATTACAGCTCATTCTACTAGATCAGTCTCCACTTCGTGGGCTTTTAAGAATGAAGCTTCAGTTGATCAGATTTGCAAAGCAGCGACTTGGTCCTCTTTGCATACATTTACTAAATTCTACCGTTTTGATGTATTTGCTTCTTCGGAAGCAGTTTTTGGTAGAAAAGTTCTTCAGGCAGCTGTTAAAGTTTGATTCTTCTGCTTTTGATTTAAGTTTTTTTCTTTCAAAGACGAAATAAACTTTTCTTTCATGTAATTAGCAAGAGTCCATGAGCTAGTGACGTATGGGATATACATTCCTACCAGGAGGGGCAAAGTTTCCCAAACCTCAAAATGCCTATAAATACACCCCTCACCACACCCACAATTCAGTTTTACAAACTTTGCCTCCTATGGAGGTGGTGAAGTAAGTTTGTGCTAGATTCTACGTTGATATGCGCTCCGCAGCAAGTTGGAGCCCGGTTTTCCTCTCAGCGTGCAGTGAATGTCAGAGGGATGTGAGGAGAGTATTGCCTATTTGAATGCAGTGATCTCCTTCTACGGGGTCTATTTCATAGGTTCTCTGTTATCGGTCGTAGAGATTCATCTCTTACCTCCCTTTTCAGATCGACGATATACTCTTATTTATATACCATTACCTCTGCTGATTTTCGTTTCAGTACTGGTTTGGCTTTCTACAAACATGTAGATGGGTGTCCTGGGGTAAGTAAATCTTATTTTCTGTGACACTCTAAGCTATGGTTGGGCACTTTATTTATAAAGTTCTAAATATATGTATTCAAACATTTATTTGCCTTGACTCAGAATGTTCAACATTCCTTATTTTCAGACAGTCAGTTTCATATTTGGGATTATGCGTTTGAATCAATCATTTTTTCTTACCTTAAGAATTTGACTTTTTTTCCCTGTGGGCTGTTAGGCTCGCGGGGGCTGAAAATGCTTCATTTTATTGCGTCATTCTTGGCGCGGACTTTTTTGGCGCAAAAAATCTTTTTCTGTTTCCGGTGTCATACGTGTCGCCGGAAGTTGCGTCATTTTTTGACGTCCTTTTGCGCCAAGAATGTCGGCGTTCCGGATGTGGCGTCATTTTTGGCGCCAAAAAGCATTTAGGCGCCAAACAATGTGGGCGTATTATTTGGCGCCAAAAAATATGGGCGTCGCTTTTGTCTCCACATTATTTCAGTCTCATTTTTTCTTTGCTTCTGGTTACTAGAAGCTTGTTTATTGGCATTTTTTCCCATTCCTGAAACTGTCATTTAAGGAATTTGATCAATTTTGCTTTATATGTTGTTTTTTCTCTTACATATTGCAAGATGTCTCATGTTGCATCTGAGTCAGAAGATACTTCAGGAAAATCGCTGTCTAGTGCTGGAACTACCAAAGCTAAGTGTATCTGCTGTAAACTTTTGGTAGCTATTCCTCCGGCTGTTGTTTGTATTAATTGTCATGACAAACTTGTTAAAGCAGATAATATTTCCTTTAGTAATGTACCATTGCCTGTTGCAGTTCCCTCAACATCTAAGGTGCAGAATGTTCCTGATAACATAAGAGATTTTGTTTCTGAATCCATCAAGAAGGCTATGTCTGTTATTCCTCCTTCTAGTAAACATAAAAAATGTTTTAAAACTTCTCTTTATACAGATGAATTTTTAAATGAACATCATCATTCTGATTCTGATGACTCTTCTGGTTCAGAGGATTCTGTCTCAGAGATTGATGCTGATAAATCTTCATATTTATTTAAAATGGAATTTATTCGTTCTTTACTTAAAGTACTAATTGCTTTAGAAATAGAGGATTCTGGTCCTCTTGATACTAATTCTAAACGTTTAGATAAGGTATTTAAAGCTCCTGTGGTTATTCCAGAAGTTTTTCCTGTCCCTAATGCTATTTCTGAAGTAATTTCCAGAGAATGGGATAAATTGGGTAATTCATTTACTCCTTCTAAACGTTTTAAGCAATTATATCCTGTGCCGTCTGACAGATTAGAATTTTGGGACAAAATCCCTAAAGTTGATGGGGCTATTTCTACCCTTGCTAAACGTACTACTATTCCTACGTCAGATGGTACTTCGTTTAAAGATCCTTTAGATAGGAAAATTGAATCCTTTCTAAGAAAAGCTTATCTGTGTTCAGGTAATCTTCTTAGACCTGCTATATCTTTGGCTGATGTTGCTGCAGCTTCAACTTTTTGGTTGGAGACTTTAGCACAACAAGTAACAGATCATGATTCTCATAATATTATTCTTCTTCTTCAGCATGCTAATAATTTTATCTGTGATGCCATTTTTGATATTATCAGAGTTGATGTCAGGTTTATGTCTCTAGCTATTTTAGCTAGAAGAGCTTTATGGCTTAAAACTTGGAATGCTGATATGGCTTCTAAATCAACTCTACTTTCCATTTCTTTCCAGGGTAACAAATTATTTGGTTCTCAGTTGGATTCCATTATCTCAACTGTTACTGGTAGGAAAGGAACTTTTTTACCACAGGATAAAAAATCTAAGGGTAAAAACAGGGCTAATAATCGTTTTCGTTCCTTTCGTTTCAACAAAGAACAAAAGCCTGATCCTTCATCCTCAGGAGCAGTTTCAGTTTGGAAACCATCTCCAGTCTGGAATAAATCCAAGCCTTCTAGAAAGGCAAAGCCTGCTTCTAAGTCCACATGAAGGTGCGGCCCTCATTCCAGCTCAGCTGGTAGGGGGCAGGTTACGTTTTTTCAAAGAAATTTGGATCAATTCTGTTCACAATCTTTGGATTCAGAACATTGTTTCAGAAGGGTACAGAATTGGTTTCAAGATGAGACCTCCTGCAAAGAGATTTTTTCTTTCCCGTGTCCCAGTAAATCCAGTGAAAGCTCAAGCATTTCTGAATTGTGTTTCAGATCTAGAGTTGGCTGGAGTAATTATGCCAGTTCCAGTTCTGGAACAGGGGATGGGGTTTTATTCAAATCTCTTCATTGTACCAAAGAAGAATTCCTTCAGACCAGTTCTGGATCTAAAAATATTGAATCGTTATGTAAGGATACCAACGTTCAAAATGGTAACTGTAAGGACTATCTTGCCTTTTGTTCAGCAAGGGCATTATATGTCCACAATAGATTTACAGGATGCTTATCTGCATATTCCGATTCATCCAGATCATTATCAGTTCCTGAGATTCTCTTTTCTGGACAAGCATTACCAGTTTGTGGCTCTGCCGTTTGGCCTAGCTACAGCTCCAAGAATTTTTACAAAGGTTCTCGGTGCACTTCTGTCTGTAATCAGAGAACAGGGTATTGTGGTATTTCCTTATTTGGACGATATCTTGGTACTTGCTAAGTCTTTACATTTAGCAGAATCTCATACGAATCGACTTGTGTTGTTTCTTCAAGATCATGGTTGGAGGATCAATTTACCAAAAAGTTCATTGATTCCTCAGACAAGGGTAACTTTTCTGGGTTTCCAGTTAGATTCAGTGTCCATGACTCTGTCTTTAACAGACAAGAGACGTCTAAAATTGATTTCTCCAACATAGGTGTGTCCGGTCCACGGCGTCATCCTTACTTGTGGGATATTCTCTTCCCCAACAGGAAATGGCAAAGAGCCCAGCAAAGCTGGTCACATGATCCCTCCTAGGCTCCGCCTACCCCAGTCATTCTCTTTGCCGTTGCACAGGCAACATCTCCACGGAGATGGTTAAGAGTTTTTTGGTGTTTAAATGTAGTTTTTATCCTTCAATCAAGTGTTTGTTATTTTAAAATAGTGCTGGTATGTACTATTTACTCTGAAACAGAAAAGAGATGAAGATTTCTGTTTGTAAGAGGAAGATGATTTTAGCAAACGTTACTAAAATCGATTGCTGTTTCCACACAGGACTGTTGAGATGAAGTAACTTCAGTTGGGGGAAACAGTTGGCAGACTTTTCTGCTTGAGGTATGACTGGCCACATTTCTAACAAGACTATGTAATGCTGGAAGGCTGTCATTTCCCCTATGGGGACCGGTAAGCCATTTTCTTAGATTAAGTAAAAGAATAAAGGGCTTCATAAGGGCTTAAAAAACTGGTAGACATTTTTCTGGGCTAAAACGATTACTTTGCTAAGCATATTTTGCAGATTATAACTCTTAATAGTTATTATAATCTTGGGGATTGTTTTAAAAAAACGGCAGGCACTGTATTGGACACCTTTTTCAGATGGGGGTCTTTTCTAGTCATAGGCAGAGCCTCATTTTCGCGCCACTAATGCGCAGTTGTTTTTGGAGAGCAAGGCATGCAGATGCATGTGTGAGGAGCTAAGAACCACTGAAAAAGCTTATAGAAGGCGTCATTTGGTATCTTATTCCCCTCTGGGCTTGGTTGGGTCTCAGCAAAGCAGATACCTGGGACTGTATAGGGGTTAAATGTAAAAACGGCTCCGGTTCCGTTATTTTAAGGGTTAAAGCTTTCAAATTTGGTGTGCAATACTTTTAAGGCTTTAAGATACTGTGGTGAAATTTTGGTGAATTTTGAACTATTCCTTCATACTTTTTCACATATTCAGTAATAAAGTGTGTTCAGTTTAAAATTTAAAGTGACAGTAACGGTTTTATTTTAAAACGTTTTTTGTGCTTTGTTGACAAGTTTAAGCCTGTTTAACATGTCTGAACCATCAGATAAGCGATGTTCTATATGTATGATAACCAAGGTTTCTCCCCATTTAAATTTATGTGATGATTGTGCCACAGTGTCCAAACAAAGTAGGGACAATGATGCCACAGATAATGATATTGCCCAAGATGATTCCTCAAATGAGGGGAGTAAGCATGATACTGCATCATCCCCTTCTGTGTCTACACCAGTTTTGCCCACACAAGAGGCCCCTAGTACATCTAGTGCGCCAATACTTATTACCATGCAACAATTAACGGCTGTAATGGATAATTCTATTGCAAACATTTTATCCAAAATGCCTACTTATCAGAGAAAGCGCGATTGCTCTGTTTTAAACACTGAAGAGCAAGAGGACGCTGATGATAACTGTTCTGACATACCCTCACACCAATCTGAAGGGGCCAGGAGGGAGGTTTTGTCTGAGGGAGAAATTTCAGATTCAGGAAAAATTTCTCAACAAGCTGAACCTGATGTTGTAACTTTTAAATTTAAATTAGAACATCTCCGCGCACTGCTTAAGGAGGTATTATCTACTCTGGATGATTGTGACAATTTGGTCATTCCAGAGAAATTATGTAAGATGGACAAGTTCCTAGAGGTTCCAGTGCCCCCCGATGCTTTTCCTATACCCAAGCGGGTGGCGGACATAGTAAATAAGGAGTGGGAAAGGCCCGGCATACCTTTTGTTCCTCCCCCTATATTTAAGAAATTATTTCCTATAGTCGACCCCAGAAAGGACTTATGGCAGACAGTCCCCAAGGTCGAGGGGGCGGTTTCTACTCTAAACAAACACACTACTATTCCTATAGAAGATAGTTGTGCTTTCAAAGATCCTATGGATAAAAAATTAGAGGGTTTGCTTAAAAAGATGTTTGTTCAGCAAGGTTACCTTCTACAACCAATTTCATGCATTGTTCCTGTCACTACGGCAGCGTGTTTCTGGTTCGAAGAACTAGAAAAGTCGCTCAATAAAGAATCTTCGTATGAGGAGGTTATGGACAGAGTTCAAGCACTTAAATTGGCTAACTCTTTTATTTTAGATGCCGCTTTGCAATTAGCTAGATTAGCGGCGAAAAATTCAGGGTTTGCTATCGTGGCGCGCAGAGCGCTTTGGCTAAAGTCTTGGTCAGCGGATGTGTCTTCCAAGACAAAATTGCTTAACATCCCTTTCAAGGGTAAAACACTGTTTGGTCCTGATTTGAAAGAGATTATTTCAGACATCACCGGGGGAAAGGGCCACGCCCTCCCTCAGGATAGGTCTTTTAAGGCTAAAAATAAGCCTAATTTTCGTCCCTTTCGCAGAAACGGACCAGCCTCTAATTCTACATCCTCTAAGCAAGAGGGTAATACTTCACAACCCAAACCAGCCTGGAGACCGATGCAAGGCTGGAACAAGGGTAAGCAGGCCAAGAAGCCTGCCACTGCTACCAAAACAGCATGAAGGGATGGCCCCCGATCCGGGACCGGATCTGGTGGGGGGCAGACTTTCTCTCTTTGCTCAGGCTTGGGCAAGAGATGTTCAGGATCCTTGGGCACTAGAAATAGTTTCTCAAGGTTATCTCCTAGAATTCAAGGAACTACCCCCAAGGGGAAGGTTCCACAGGTCTCAATTATCTTCAAACCAAATAAAAAGACAGGCATTCTTACATTGTGTAGAAGACCTGTTAAAGATGGGAGTAATTCATCCAGTTCCAATAGGAGAACAAGGGATGGGGTTTTACTCCAACCTGTTCATAGTTCCCAAAAAAGAGGGAACATTCAGACCAATTTTAGATCTCAAGATCCTAAACAAATTTCTCAGGGTTCCATCGTTCAAAATGGAAACCATTCGAACGATCCTTCCCACCATCCAGGAAGGTCAATTTATGACCACGGTGGATTTAAAGGATGCGTACCTACATATTCCTATCCACAAGGAACATAATCAGTTCCTAAGGTTCGCTTTTCTGGACAAGCATTACCAGTTTGTGGCACTTCCATTCAGATTAGCCACTGCTCCGAGAATTTTCACAAAGGTACTAGGGTCCCTTCTAGCGGTTCTAAGACCAAGGGGCATTGCAGTAGTACCTTACTTGGACGACATCCTGATTCAAGCGTCGTCCCTGTCAAAAGCAAAGGCTCATACGGACATCGTCCTAGCCTTTCTCAGATCTCACGGATGGAAAGTGAACAAAGAAAAAAGTTCTCTGTCCCCGTCAACAAGAGTTCCCTTCTTGGGAACAATAATAGATTCCTTAGAAATGAGGATTTTTCTGACAGAGGTCAGAAAATCAAACATTCTAAGCTCTTGTCAAGTACTTCATTCTGTTCTTCGTCCTTCCATAGCGCAGTGCATGGAAGTAATAGGATTGATGGTTGCAGCAATGGACATAGTTCCTTTTGCACGAATTCATCTAAGACCATTACAACTGTGCATGCTCAGACAGTGGAATGGGGATTATACAGACTTGTCTCCGACGATTAAAGTAGATCAAAAGACCAGAGATTCACTCCGTTGGTGGCTGATCCTGGACAACCTGTCACAGGGAATGAGCTTCCGCAGACCAGAGTGGGTCATTGTCACGACCGACGCCAGTCTGGTGGGCTGGGGCGCGGTCTGGGAACCCCTGAAAGCTCAGGGTCTATGGTCTCGGGAAGAATCTCTTCTCCCGATAAACATTCTGGAACTGAGAGCGATATTCAATGCCCTCAAAGCTTGGCCTCAACTAGCAAAGGCCAAATTCATAAGGTTTCAATCAGACAACATGACGACTGTTGCATATATCAACCATCAGGGGGGAACAAGGAGTTCCCTGGCGATGGAGGAAGTGACCAAGATAATTCAATGGGCGGAGGATCACTCCTGCCACTTGTCTGCGATCCACATCCCAGGAGTGGAAAATTGGGAAGCGGATTTTCTGAGTCAGACATTCCATCCGGGGGAGTGGGAACTCCATCCGGAAATCTTTGCCCAAATAACTCAATTATGGGGCATTCCAGACATGGATCTGATGGCCTCTCGTCAGAACTTCAAGGTTCCTTGCTACGGGTCCAGATCCAGGGATCCCAAGGCGACTCTAGTAGATGCACTAGTAGCACCTTGGACCTTCAACCTAGCTTATGTATTCCCACCGTTTCCTCTCATTCCCAGGCTGGTAGCCAGGATCAATCAGGAGAGGGCTTCGGTGATCTTGATAGCTCCTGCGTGGCCACGCAGGACTTGGTATGCAGACCTGGTGAATATGTCATCGGCTCCACCATGGAAGCTACCTTTGAGACAGGACCTTCTTGTTCAAGGTCCATTCGAACATCCGAATCTGGTTTCCCTCCAACTGACGGCTTGGAGATTGAACGCTTGATTTTATCAAAGCGTGGGTTTTCAGATTCTGTAATAGATACTCTGATTCAGGCTAGAAAGCCTGTAACTAGAAAAATTTACCATAAAATATGGAAAAAATATATCTGTTGGTGAGAATCTAAAGGATTCCCATGGAACAAGATAAAAAATTCCTAAGATTCTATCCTTTCTACAAGAAGGTTTGGAGAAAGGATTATCTGCAAGTTCTCTGAAGGGACAGATCTCTGCTTTATCTGTTTTACTTCACAAAAGGCTGGCAGCTGTGCCAGACGTTCAAGCGTTTGTTCAGGCTCTGGTTAGAATCAAGCCTGTTTACAGACCTTTGACTCCTCCCTGGAGTCTAAATCTAGTTCTTTCAGTTCTTCAAGGGGTTCCGTTTGAACCCTTACATTCCGTAGATATTAAGTTATTATCTTGGAAAGTTTTGTTTTTAGTTGCAATTTCTTCTGCTAGAAGAGTTTCAGAGTTATCTGCTCTGCAGTGTTCTCCGCCCTATCTGGTGTTCCATGCAGATAAGGTGGTTTTGCGTACTAAGCCTGGTTTTCTTCCGAAAGTTGTTTCCAACAAAAATATTAACCAGGAGATAGTTGTACCTTCTTTGTGTCCGAATCCAGTTTCAAAGAAGGAGCGTTTGTTACACAATTTGGACGTAGTCCGTGCTCTAAAATTCTATTTAGAGGCTACTAAAGATTTCAGACAAACATCTTCTTTGTTTGTTGTTTATTCTGGTAAAAGGAGAGGTCAAAAAGCAACTTCTACCTCTTTTTCTTTTTGGCTTAAAAGCATTATCCGATTGGCTTATGAGACTGCCGGACGGCAGCCTCCTGAAAGAATCACAGCTCACTCCACTAGGGCTGTGGCTTCCACATGGGCCTTCAAGAACGAGGCTTCTGTTGACCAGATATGTAAGGCAGCGACTTGGTCTTCACTGCACACTTTTGCCAAATTTTACAAATTTGATACTTTTGCTTCTTCGGAGGCTATTTTTGGGAGAGAGGTTTTGCAAGCCTTGGTGCCTTCCATTTAGGTGACCTGATTTGCTCCCTCCCTTCATCCGTGTCCTAAAGCTTTGGTATTGGTTCCCACAAGTAAGGATGACGCCGTGGACCGGACACACCTATGTTGGAGAAAACAGAATTTATGCTTACCTGATAAATTACTTTCTCCAACGGTGTGTCCGGTCCACGGCCCGCCCTGGTTTTTTTAATCAGGTCTGATGAATTATTTTCTCTAACTACAGTCACCACGGTATCATATGGTTTCTCCTATGCATATTTCCTCCTGTAAGTCGGTCGAATGACTGGGGTAGGCGGAGCCTAGGAGGGATCATGTGACCAGCTTTGCTGGGCTCTTTGCCATTTCCTGTTGGGGAAGAGAATATCCCACAAGTAAGGATGACGCCGTGGACCGGACACACCGTTGGAGAAAGTAATTTATCAGGTAAGCATAAATTCTGTTTTCAGCTTGTCGAAACCTTCAGTCACAATCATTCCCTTCGGTAGCCTTATGCATGGAAATTCTAGGTCTTATGACTGCTGCATCGGACGCGATCCCCTTTTCTCGTTTTCACATGCGACCTCTTCAGCTCTGTATGCTGAATCAATGGTGCAGGGATTACACAAAGATATCTCAATTAATATCTTTAAAACCGATTGTACGACACTCTCTAACGTGGTGGACAGATCACCATTGTTTAATTCAGGGGGCTTCTTTTGTGCTTCCGACCTGGACTGTAATTTCAACAGATGCAAGTCTCACAGGTTGGGGAGCTGTGTGGGGATCTCTGACGGCACAAGGAGTTTGGGAATCTCAGGAGGTGAGATTACCGATCAATATTTTGGAACTCCGTGCAATTTTCAGAGCTCTTCAGTCTTGGCCTCTTCTGAAGAGAGAATCGTTCATTTGTTTTCAGACAGACAATGTCACAACTGTGGCATACATCAATCATCAAGGAGGGAATCACAGTCCTCTGGCTATGAAAGAAGTATATCGAATTCTGGTTTGGGCGGAATCCAGCTCCTGTCTAATCTCTGCGGTTCATATCCCAGGTATAGACAATTGGGAAGCGGATTATCTCAGTCGCCAAACGTTGCATCCGGGCGAATGGTCTCTTCACCCAGAGGTATTTCTTCAGATTGTTCAAATGTGGGAGCTTCCAGAAATAGATCTGATGGCGTCTCATCTAAACAAGAAACTTCCCAGGTATCTGTCCAGATCCCGGGATCCTCAGGCGGAAGCAGTGGATGCATTTTCACTTCCTTGGAAGTATCATCCTGCTTATATCTTTCCGCCTCTAGTTCTTCTTCCAAGAGTAATCTCCAGGATTCTGAAGGAATGCTCGTTTGTTCTGCTGGTAGCTCCGGCATGGCCTCACAGGTTTTGGTATGCGGAACTTGTCCGGATGGCCTCTTGCCATCCGTGGACTCTTCCGCTACGACCAGACCTTCTGTCGCAAGGTCCTTTTTTCCATCAGGATCTCAAATCCTTAAATTTAAAGGTATGGAGATTGAACGCTTGATTCTTAGTCAAAGAGGTTTCTCTGACTCTGTGATTAATACTATGTTACAGGCTCGTAAATCTGTATCCAGAGAGATATATTATAGAGTCTGGAAGACTTATATTTCTTGGTGTCTTTCTCATCATTTTTCTTGGCATTCTTTTAGAATTCCAAGAATTTTACAGTTTCTTCAGGATGGTTTAGATAAAGGTTTGTCCGCAAGTTCCTTGAAAGGACAAATCTCTGCTCTTTCTGTTCTTTTTCACAGAAAGATTGCTAATCTTCCTGATATTCATTGTTTTGTACAAGCTTTGGTTCGTATAAAACCTGTCATTAAGTCAATTTCTCCTCCTTGGAGTTTGAATTTGGTTCTAGGGGCTCTTCAAGCTCCTCCGTTTGAACCTATGCATTCATTGGACATTAAATTACTTTCTTGGAAAGTTTTGTTCCTTTTGGCAATCTCTTCTGCCAGAAGAGTTTCTGAATTATCTGCTCTTTCTTGTGAGTCTCCTTTTCTGATTTTTCATCAGGATAAGGCAGTGTTGCGAATTTCTTTTGAATTTTTACCTAAAGTTGTGAATTCCAACAACATTAGTAGAGAAATTGTGGTTCCTTCATTATGTCCTAATCCTAAGAATTCTAAGGAGAAATCGTTACATTCTTTGGATGTTGTTAGAGCTTTGAAATATTATGTTGAAGCTACTAAGTCTTTCCGAAAGACTTCTAGTTTATTTGTTATCTTTTCCGGTTCTAGAAAAGGCCAGAAAGCTTCTGCCATTTCTTTGGCATCTTGGTTGAAATCTTTAATTCATCTTGCCTATGTTGATTCGGGTAAAACTCCGCCTCAAAGGATTACAGCTCATTCTTCTAGGTCAGTTTCTACTTCCTGGGCGTTTAGGAATGAAGCTTCGATTGATCAAATTTGCAAAGCAGCAACTTGGTCCTCTTTGCATACTTTTACTAAATTCTACCATTTTGATGTATTTTCTTCTTCTGAAGCAGTTTTTGGTAGAAAAGTACTTCAGGCAGCGGTTTCAGTTTGAATCTTCTGCTTATGTTTTTCTTTAAACTTTATTTTGGGTGTGGATTATTTTCAGCTGGAATTGGCTGTCTTTATTTTATCCCTCCCTCTCTAGTGACTCTTGCGTGGAAAGATCCACATCTTGGGTAATCATTATCCCATACGTCACTAGCTCATGGACTCTTGCTAATTACATGAAAGAAAACATAATTTATGTAAGAACTTACCTGATAAATTCATTTCTTTCATATTAGCAAGAGTCCATGAGGCCCACCCTTTTTTTGTGGTGGTTATGATTTTTGTATAAAGCACAATTATTCCAATTCCTTATTTTATATGCTTTCGCACTTTTTTATCACCCGACTTCTTGGCTATTCGTTAAACTGAATTGTGGGTGTGGTGAGGGGTGTATTTATAGGCATTTTGAGGTTTGGGAAACTTTGCCCCTCCTGGTAGGAATGTATATCCCATACGTCACTAGCTCATGGACTCTTGCTAATATGAAAGAAATGAATTTATCAGGTAAGTTCTTACATAAATTATGTTATTTTTGTTTTGGGTTGTGGATTAATTTTTCCAGCGGAATATGGCTGTTTTTATTTTTATTCCCTCCCTCTCTAGTGACTCTTGAGTGGAAGACTCCGCATCTTGGGTATTGATATCCCATATGTCACTAGCTCATGGACTGTTGCCAATTACATGAAAGAAAACATTTTTATTCCCTCCCTCTCTAGTGACTCTTGAGTGGAAGACTCCGCATCTTGGGTATTGATATCCCATATGTCACTAGCTCATGGACTGTTGCCAATTACATGAAAGAAAACATAATTTTTTTAAGAACTTACTTGATAAATTCATTTCTTTCATATTGGCAAGAGTCCATGAGGCCCACCCTTTTTATGGTGGTTATGATTTTTTGTATAAAGCACAATTATTTCCAAATTTCCTTTGTTGATGCTTTCTACTCCTTTCTTTATCACCCCACTGCTTGGCTATTCGCTAAACTGAATTGTGGGTGTGGTGAGGGGTGTATTTATAGACATTTTGAGGTTTGGGAAACGTTGCCCCTCCTGGTAGGATTGTATATCCCATATGTCACTAGCTCATGGACTCTTGCCAATATGAAAGAAATGAATTTATCAGGTAAGTTCTTACATAAATTATGTTATTTTTGTTTTGGGTTGTGGATTAATTTTTCCAGCGGAATATGGCTGTTTTTATTTTTATTCCCTCCCTCTCTAGTGACTCTTGAGTGGAAGACTCCGCATCTTGGGTATTGATATCCCATATGTCACTAGCTCATGGACTGTTGCCAATTACATGAAAGAAAACATAATTTTTTTAAGAACTTGATAAATTCATTTCTTTCATATTGGCAAGAGTCCATGAGGCCCACCCTTTTTATGGTGGTTATGATTTTTTGTATAAAGCACAATTATTTCCAAATTTCCTTTTGTTGATGCTTTCTACTCCTTTCTTTATCACCCCACTGCTTGGCTATTCGCTAAACTGAATTGTGGGTGTGGTGAGGGGTGTATTTATAGACATTTTGAGGTTTGGGAAACGTTGCCCCTCCTGGTAGGATTGTATATCCCATATGTCACTAGCTCATGGACTCTTGCCAATATGAAAGAAATGAATTTATCAGGTAAGTTCTTACATAAATAGTTTTTCTACTACCTTAGTATATTAAGATCGCTAACTTTATTTTCATAAATTTATCGAGAATTTGAAGTTTTAATAAAAATCTTGCTTCCTACCGTTTTCATTCCAACTCCTCCCATCCTCTACTTCCTATATTTGTGTTCTGACGTATAGAGCGGTCCCACCCGCTCTATGCGTAGCTCAAAAGCGTGTTTACAGTGACTATTTGTATTGTGCTCGTTGAAAACTGTTTATGCCCAGAGAAATAAAATGCGCATGCACGAAACTGGAGCACGCTCCTGATATCTTAGTGTCTGGACAAATATTTGCGCATGCGTAGATTAATAAGTAGGTGGATGACGTGGTTTCACGGCCGCCTCACGGCCAGATTTTCAATTGGCTGTTGAAAAAAAATGTGACCCGGAGTGAAAATAAATTTAAAAAAAATTATGGGTTTAATTTGGGTGGTCTAAAAAGTATTGTAATTATGGCGATAACCAGCTAAATTTAAAAAAAAAACCATGAATGAAAGTCATATTATTTATGCACAAAGACTTCTACTGAAGATCACAAACCAGGTAACTTTACTTTCACTTTAACAGTTTGTGGTGCTCTTTGCCTCCTCCTGCTGGCCAGGAGTGATATTTCCAACAGTAATTGATGAGTTCGTGGACTCACAATATCCGGAAATAAATAAATGTATAAGTTTCAACATGATTAGCTTGGTTTGAGAGTTTTTTACCATCCCTTTTATTCTGTTACTTGGAAAATTTGTTGGTGAGTACTAATAGAATGAGCCAAAATGCAGGATAATTTAAGACATGCTTTCTATAGCTTAGTTCCCTAAGCAAAATTCACTAAGCTTTCCTCTGTGTTTTACTGCTTATTAGATGGAACAGAATTCAGCAGTAGGGGAACATTTTGAGTTTCTTGCGGTTGTGTGTTAGTTAGTGCTATATTAGCAAACCGCAACACAATATGAAAATTACACCAATGTAATTGTCATGTAATACGTTATTGAAGGACTTTCTGTAAATAATTTTTTGTATCCCCCCCTTAAATCCTTATTGAAATACTATGGTTGTACATCTTTTTTAGTGGTTACTATATACCCTATTCAACAGCCTATAACTAATTCTGAAAGTCATATTGTTTTTTTCTTACAGGGCATCTGGAAACCACGAAAGATTCCAAACCCAGACTACTTTGAGGATCTTGAACCATTCAAGATGACGGCTTTCCATGCAGTGGGACTTGAGCTGTGGTCTATGACCCCTGATATTTTCTTTGATAACTTTATTATTTGTTCTGAGAGAGCTGTAGCAGATGACTGGGCCAATGATGGCTGGGGTCTGAAGAAAGCTGCTGATGGAGCTTCTGAGGTAAACTGAAAAGCTAATATTCATTACAGCTTACTCTTTACTTCTGCCACTTTGCAAAATATTAGAAAACTTTGTCATTTACTACAGAAGCAGTTGTGAAAGAATGCACTTAGTGACATAATATTCACAAATACTTTTAAATGCTGTTGCACCAATGAAATCTGCACATTGAATCTCTCTTGCCGTAGATGCCATGCTCTATCTATTGGTAGGTAGGCAAGGCAGCAGACAGAGAAACTCAATGCTTTTAAATGGCTTTATAAGGGAAGGGTTGGATTTGCTATTTTCTCTATTTTGATGCACTTCTAAACATTTATACAGGCATACCTCACTTTATTGAGATTTGTTAATATAGCTTCTTTTACAAATTTAAAGGTTTGTGGCAACCCTGTGTCAAGCAAGTCTTTTGGCGCCATTTTACCAACATATTTACACATATAAATACATACACATATATACACACCTTTTTATATACACATCACCAGCAACTCGCTGAAAGCACAGATGATGGTTAGCATTTTTTTTTTAGACAATGCTATTGCACTCTTAATAGACTATAGTATAGCGTAAATATAACTTTTATATGCACTGGGAAACAATAAAAGAGTGTGACTCACTTTATTGCTATATTCGCTTAACTGCAGTAGTCTGGAACCAAACCCTCAATTTCTCCAAGGTACGCCTGTATTTGAGATATTTATTGCTGAGAATAAACCTATTGTATAAGTAGATGGTTTAACGTTTTTACACTACTGGGGTGGTACTAAAAATACTTTCTTTCATGTAATTAGCAAGAGTCCATGAGCTAGTGACGTATGGGATATACATTCCTACCAGGAGGGGCAAAGTTTCCCAAACCTCAAAATGCCTACAAATACACCCCTCACCACACCCACAATTCATTTTTACAAACTTTGCCTCCGATGGAGGTGGTGAAGTAAGTTTGTGCTAGATTCTACGTTGATATGCGCTCCGCAGCAAGTTGGAGCCCGGTTTTCCTCTCAGCGTGCAGTGAATGTCAGAGGGATGTGAGGAGAGTATTGCCTATTTGAATGCAGTGATCTCCTTCTACGGGGTCTATTTCATAGGTTCTCTGTTATCGGTCGTAGAGATTCATCTCTTACCTCCCTTTTCAGATCGACGATATACTCTCATATATACCATTACCTCTACTGATTCTCGTTTCAGTACTGGTTTGGCTTTCTACAAACATGTAGATGAGTGTCCTGGGGTAAGTAAATCTTATTTTCTGTGACACTCTAAGCTATGGTTGGGCACTTTGTTTATAAAGTTCTAAATATATGTATTCAAACATTTATTTGCCTTGACTCAGAATGTTCAACTTTCCTTATTTTTCAGACAGTCAGTTTCATATTTGGGATTATGCATTTGAATTATTCATTTTTTTCTTACCTTCAAAAATTTGACTCTTTTTTCCCTGTGGGCTGTTAGGCTCGCGGGGGGCTGAAAATGCTTCATTTTATTGCGTCATTCTTGGCGCAGACTTTTTTGGCGCAAAAATTCTTTTCCGTTTCCGGCGTCATACGTGTCGCCGGAAGTTGCGTCATTTTTTGACGTTATTTTGCGCCAAAGATGTCGGCGTTCCGGATGTGGCGTCATTTTGGCGCCAAAAGCATTTAGGCGCCAAATAATGTGGATTTGGCGCTAAAAAAAATATGGGCGTCGCTTTTGTCTCCACATTATGTAAGTCTCATTTTTCATTGCTTCTGGTTGCTAGAAGCTTGTTCTTTGGTATTTTTTCCCATTCCTGAAACTGTCATGTAAGGAATTTGATCTATTTTGCTTTATATGTTGTTTTTTCTCTTACATATTGCAAGATGTCTCACGTTGCATCTGAGTCAGAAGATACTACAGGAAATTCGCTGTCTAGTGCTGGATCTACCAAAGCTAAGTGTATCTGCTGTAAACTTTTGGTAGCTATTTCTCCGGCTGTTGTTTGTATTAATTGTCATGACAAACTTGTTAATGCAGATAATATTTCCTTTAGTAATGTACCTTTGTCTGTTGCAGTTCCTTCAACATCTAAGGTGCAGAATGTTCCTGATAACATAAGAGATTTTGTTTCTGAATCCATCAAGAAGGCTATGTCTGTTATTTCTCCTTCTAGTAAACGTAAAAAAACTTTTAAAACTTCTCTCCCTACAGATGAATTTTTAAATGAACATCATCATTCTGATTCTGATGACTCTTCTGGTTCAGAGGATTCTGTTTCAGAGATTGATGCTGATAAATCCTCATATTTATTTAAAATGGAATTTATTCGTTCTTTACTTAAAGAAGTACTAATTGCTTTAGAAATAGAGGATTCTGGTCCTCTTGATACTAATTCTAAACGTTTAGATAAGGTATTTAAATCTCCTGTAGTTATTCCAGAAGTTTTTCCTGTTCCTAATGCTATTTCTGCAGTAATTTCCAAAGAATGGGATAAATTGGGTAATTCATTTACTCCTTCTAAACGTTTTAAGCAATTATATCCTGTACCGTCTGACAGGTTAGAATTTTGGGACAAAATCCCTAAAGTTGATGGGGCTATTTCTACCCTTGCTAAACGTACTACCATTCCTACGTCAGATGGTACTTCGTTTAAAGATCCTTTAGATAGGAAAATTGAATCCTTTCTAAGAAAAGCTTATCTGTGTTCAGGTAATCTTCTTAGGCCTGCTATATCATCAGCTGATGTTGCTGCAGCCTCAACTTTTTGGTTGGAAACTTTAGTAGCAAATCATGATTCTCATGATATTATTATTCTTCTTCAGCATGCTAATAATTTTATTTGTGATGCCATTTTTGATATTATTAGAGTTGATGTCAGGTTTATGTCTCTAGCTATTTTAGCTAGAAGAGCTTTATGGCTTAAGACTTGGAATGCTGATATGGCTTCTAAATCAACTCTACTTTCCATTTCTTTCCAGGGTAACAAATTATTTGGTTCTCAGTTGGATTCTATTATCTCAACTGTTACTGGTGGGAAAGGAACTTTTTTACCACAGGATAAAAAATCTAAAGGTAAAAACAGGGCTTATAATCGTTTTCGTTCCTTTCGTCCTCAGGAGCAGTTTCAGTTTGGAAACCATCTCCAGTCTGGAATAAATCCAAGCCTGCTAGAAAGGCAAAGCCTGCTTCTAAGTCCACATGAAGGTGCGGCCCTCATTCCAGCTCAGCTGGTAGGGGGCAGGTTACGTTTTTTCAAAGAAATTTGGATCAATTCTGTTCACAATCTTTGGATTCAGAACATTGTTTCAGAAGGGTACAGAATTGGTTTCAAGATGAGACCTCCTGCAAAGAGATTTTTTCTTTCCCAGTAAATCCAGTGAAAGCTCAAGCATTTCTGAATTGTTTCAGATCTAGAGTTGGCTGGAGTAATTATGCCAGTTCCAGTTCCGGAACAGGGGATGGGGTTTTATTCAAATCTCTTCATTGTACCAAAGAAGGAGAATTCCTTCAGACCAGTTCTGGATCTAAAAATATTGAATCATTATGTAAGGATACCAACGTTCAAGATGGTAACTGTAAGGACTATCTTGCCTTTTGTTCAGCAAGGGAATTATATGTCCACAATAGATTTACAGGATGCATATCTGCATATTCCGATTCATCCAGATCACTATCAGTTCCTGAGATTCTCTTTTCTGGACAAGCATTACCAGTTTGTGGCTCTACCGTTTGGCCTAGCTACAGCTCCAAGAATTTTTTCAAAGGTTCTCGGTGCCCTTCTGTCTGTAATCAGAGAACAGGGTATTGTGGTATTTCCTTATTTGGACGATATTTTGGTACTTGCTCAGTCTTTACATTTAGCAGAATCTCATACGAATCGACTTGTGTTGTTTCTTCAAGATCATGGTTGGAGGATCAATTTACCAAAAAGTTCTTTGATTCCTCAGACAAGGGTAACCTTTCTGGGTTTCCAGATAGATTCAGTGTCCATGACTCTGTCTTTGACAGACAAGAGACGTCTAAAATTGATTTCAGCTTGTCGAAACCTTCAGTCACAATCATTCCCTTCGGTAGCCTTATGCATGGAAATTCTAGGTCTTATGACTGCTGCATCGGACGCGATCCCCTTTGCTCGTTTTCACATGCGACCTCTTCAGCTCTGTATGCTGAATCAATGGTGCAAGGATTACACTAAGATATCTCAATTAATATCTTTAAAACCGATTGTTCGACACTCTCTAACGTGGTGGACAGATCACCATCGTTTAATTCAGGGGGCTTCTTTTGTGCTTCCGACCTGGACTGTAATTTCAACAGATGCAAGTCTCACAGGTTGGGGAGCTGTGTGGGGATCTCTGACGGCACAAGGAGTTTGGGAATCTCAGGAGGTGAGATTACCGATCAATATTTTAGAACTCCGTGCAATTTTCAGAGCTCTTCAGTTTTGGCCTCTTCTGAAGAGAGAATCGTTCATTTGTTTTCAGACAGACAATGTCACAACTGTGGCATACATCAATCATCAAGGAGGGACTCACAGTCCTCTGGCTATGAAAGAAGTATCTCGAATTTTGGTTTGGGCGGAATCCAGCTCCTGTCTAATCTCTGCGGTTCATATCCCAGGTATAGACAATTGGGAAGCGGATTATCTCAGTCGCCAAACGTTGCATCCGGGCGAATGGTCTCTTCACCCAGAGGTATTTCTTCAAATTGTTCAAATGTGGGAACTTCCAGAAATAGATCTGATGGCGTCTCATCTAAACAAGAGACTTCCCAGGTATCTGTCCAGATCCCGGGATCCTCAGGCGGAGGCAGTGGATGCATTATCACTTCCTTGGAAGTATCATCCTGCCTATATCTTTCCGCCTCTAGTTCTTCTTCCAAGAGTAATCTCCAAGATTCTGAAGGAATGCTCGTTTGTTCTGCTGGTAGCTCCGGCATGGCCTCACAGGTTTTGGTATGCGGATCTTGTCCGGATGGCCTCTTGCCAACCGTGGACTCTTCCGTTAAGACCAGACCTTCTGTCTCAAGGTCCTTTTTTCCATCAGGATCTCAAATCCTTAAATTTAAAGGTATGGAGATTGAACGCTTGATTCTTGGTCAAAGAGGTTTCTCTGACTCTGTGATTAATACTATGTTACAGGCTCGTAAATCTGTATCTAGAGAGATATATTATAGAGTCTGGAAGACATATTTCTTGGTGTCTTTCTCATCATTTTTCTTGGCATTCTTTTAGAATACCGAGAATATTACAGTTTCTTCAGGATGGTTTAGATAAGGGTTTGTCCGCAAGTTCCTTGAAAGGACAAATCTCTGCTCTTTCTGTTCTTTTTCACAGAAAGATTGCTATTCTTCCTGATATTCATTGTTTTGTACAAGCTTTGGTTCGTATAAAACCTGTCATTAAGTCAATTTCTCCTCCTTGGAGTTTGAATTTGGTTCTGGGGGCTCTTCAAGCTCCTCCATTTGAACCTATGCATTCATTGGACATTAAATTACTTTCTTGGAAAGTTTTGTTCCTTTTGGCCATCTCTTCTGCCAGAAGAGTTTCTGAATTATCTGCTCTTTCTTGTGAGTCTCCTTTTCTGATTTTTCATCAGGATAAGGCGGTGTTGCGAACTTCTTTTGAATTTTTACCTAAAGTTGTGAATTCCAACAACATTAGTAGAGAAATTGTGGTTCCTTCATTATGTCCTAATCCTAAGAATTCTAAGGAGAAATCATTGCATTCTTTGGATGTTGTTAGAGCTTTGAAATATTATGTTGAAGCTACTAAATCTTTCCGAAAGACTTCTAGTCTTTTTGTTATCTTTTCCGGTTCTAGAAAAGGCCAGAAAGCTTCTGCCATTTCTTTGGCATCTTGGTTGAAATCTTTAATTCATCTTGCCTATGTTGAGTCGGGTAAAACTCCGCCTCAGAGGATTACAGCTCATTCTACTAGGTCAGTTTCTACTTCCTGGGTGTTTAGGAATGAAGCTTCGGTTGACCAGATTTGCAAAGCAGCAACTTGGTCCTCTTTGCATACTTTTACTAAATTCTACCATTTTGATGTATTTTCTTCTTCTGAAGCAGTTTTTGGTAGAAAAGTACTTCAGGCAGCGGTTTCAGTTTGAATCTTCTGCTTATGTTTTTCATTAAACTTTATTTTGGGTGTGGATTATTTTCAGCAGGAATTGGCTGTCTTTATTTTATCCCTCCCTCTCTAGTGACTCTTGTGTGGAAAGATCCACATCTTGGGTAATCATTATCCCATACGTCACTAGCTCATGGACTCTTGCTAATTACATGAAAGAAAACATAATTTATGTAAGAACTTACCTGATAAATTCATTTCTTTCATATTAGCAAGAGTCCATGAGGCCCGCCCTTTTTTGTGGTGGTTATGATTTTTTTGTATAAAGCACAATTATTCCAATTCCTTATTTTATATGCTTTCGCACTTTTTTATCACCCCACTTCTTGGCTATTCGTTAAACTGAATTGTGGGTGTGGTGAGGGGTGTATTTGTAGGCATTTTGAGGTTTGGGAAACTTTGCCCCTCCTGGTAGGAATTTATATCCCATACGTCACTAGCTCATGGACTCTTGCTAATATGAAAGAAATTAATTTATCAGGTAAGTTCTTACATAAATTATGTTTTTTTGTTTTTCCAGAGAGGGCTTCAGTGCATTGTAAAGAATGTGTTACAGCACTCTATAGCAGTCAAGGGGATGAGAGAATAGTACTGCATGCATTCCATATGATTGTAATTTATTGTATTACCTTATTTTTAGCCAGGTGTTGTGGGACAAATGATGGCGGCAGCTGAGGAGAGACCCTGGCTTTGGATCATATACATTCTTACAGTGGCTTTGCCAGTTTTCTTGGTTATATTGTTCTGCTGCTCTGGAAAGGTAATTAATGGCCAGATAATCATTTTTTGTTTGTGTGATAAATCTGTTTGGTAACATGGAGTATATCCGTTGTGACTAACTTGCTTTCTACTGAAGTAATCTTACGCCACTATAGCAGCCTCTGATTCTCAGCATGGTTTACACTTGAATAAGTATTTGTATGTAATTGCCTGCTTGCTTGATACTATGTTAGATGGAGATCATGATCAGGAGCATAATTACCATCATATTTTGTATAGTACTGTGTGTCCTTCAATCCACTAGACCTCTGACAGGCATGTATTAGATATATACAGCGTTGGGTGGAACAGGGCTTGATAAATGTACATGCTACTAAACTAGAAGAAATGTGTGCGTATATACAACTAAACTAGAGGAAATGTGTGCATATATGCAATAACACTAGTGGAAATGCGTGCATATATGCAATTACACTAGTGGAAATGCGTGCGTATATGCAACTACTCTAGAAGAAATGTCTGTGTATATGCAATTACACTAGTGGAAATGTGTGCGTATATGCAACTACACTTGAGGAAATGTGTGCATATATGCAATAACACTAGTGGAAATGCGTGCATATATGCAATTACTCTAGTGGAAATGCGTGCGTATATGCAACTACTCTAGAAGAAATGTCTGTCTATATGCAATTACACTAGAGGAAATGTGTGTGTATATATGCAACTACACTAGAGGAAATGTGTGTGTATATATGCAACTACACTAGAGGAAATGTGTGTGTATATATGCAACTACACTAGAGGAAATGTGTGTGTATATATGCAACTACACTAGAGGAAATGTGCGTATATGCAACTACACTAGAGGAAATGTGTGTGTATATATGCAACTACACTAGAGGAAATGTGTGCGTATATGCAACTACACTAGAGGAAATGTGTGCGTATATGCAACTACACTAGAGGAAATGTGTGCGTATATGCAACTACACTAGAGGAAATGTGTGCGTATATGCATGGAAATATGTATATGCAACTATACTAGAAGAAATGTCTGCATATAGGCAAGATTTGATTAATCAGTAGTAATTTCAATGTGCTAAATATTCACTGATTAAGGAAACTTAAAGTACATAGTGAATGCAAATGATATGAGTTTTTACAGTTTCAGGAAGTCAAATCAACTCTTAGAGCTTGATGCATTTTTAGCCATTTTTCATTTTTAAAATTAGAAATGATCAAAAGTTCCTTTCATTGATTTGTATAAATGTATCCTTTATTCTTCTAAAATACAGAATTAACTTCTTTTTTTTTTTTCCTTGTTACCGCTCATATTCTGCAAATGCTTTATTCTGACTTAAGACATTGTTGCCTTTTTTGGCCATTGCAGAAGCAACCTGCTGATGCAGGGTACAAAAAGACTGACACTCCCCAACCTGATGTAAAGGAGGAGGAGGAGGAAGAAGAAAAGGAAGAAAACAATGAAGCAGAAGAGGAGGAGGAGGAAGAGGAGGAGGAGGAAGAGGCTAAAGAAAATGAAAAAAATGGTAACATCCATGCTTAGTTAGAACACAATGTCCCTTGGGTATTGTTTGAAATGTCTAAGTTAATTTGCTTTAAAGAGTGCAGTTAAGTACTACATACTATAGAATTCCCTATACAGAGTCACTTTGCAAATGTAATTCTGTGCATTTAAGAAGACGAATCTCACTGTCAGTGGTCATGAGTTTAAAGGGACATTCAGGTCAAAATTAGAATGCACCTAGATGATTACATATTTGAATAGCAACATATTTACAATATACATATATTATCAAAAATGCTTCTTGTAAAAATTATCACTGTTTCAGTGTGAACATTTTACTCTGCACGTGCATGTGAAGTATAGTTAGATATTTTCAGTGCACCAGCATTTAAAATACTGTAGCTTCTCAGAGAGCCAGTGGGGCTTGTATCTTGTCAGCCATGAACAAGCACCATAGGCACTCTGAGCAAGTGCTGTATTTAAATTGCTAATACCTAGGACTATATAATGCTAATTCACAGACAACACTTTTGAATACACTTTTGAAACGGCTAAGATAGGGAGAGTCCATGGCTTCATTCCTTACTGTTGAAAAATACAACACCTGGCCACCAGGAAGAGGCAGACACACCCCAGCCAAAGGCTTAAATATCCCTACCACTTCCTCATTATCCCAGTCATTCTTTGCCTTTCGTCACGTTAGGAGGTGGCAGAGAAGTGTCAGAATATTCGGAGAGTCCTGAAAAAGGGTATCTGCCCTTCGAGGTAGGACTGGAGTTTTAAGTGGTCATGTCAACCTCTGAGTATTAAAGTGAAAGTTAAAGTCTGGAGATGCAGGGAAAATTTTCCTGCGAAACCATCCAGACTACTGCTAACAGCTCCTAAGCTATCAGTGACGAGTTTCACTGCCTGCTTTCTCTCACTCAAGTCCATGTCAGGAGCGCTGCTACAAGACTGTCAGACTTGAGAGGCTGTGTTCTGTTGCACAGCATGCATCCTGGAGGTAAGATTGTTTCAATTTTTACACATAAAACGCTATAACAGTGTCAGCGTGGCTCCTTTATACCTTGATAGGATCCAGGGTTAATATACTCTGAAGGTTGTGTATTGAACAGTTGGGATTAATTAATCAGTGTATTAATTATTTACATGCTGCTTTGTGTGAATTTTTTTTTTTTCCTGGGCCGATAGACTGTGTGTTTTTGGCTGGAACAAACAGGTTTCACTTAAGTTTCACTTTCGTTTTTTAAAGTTTTGCACAGCTCCTATTACTTGCTGTACTTGTAATAACAGGGGAAATACTGTCTTGCACTCCATCTGACCGGTGTGGTCTATGTTCATTTCCTCCATTCCGGCAGAGACTTGAATCTGTGGAGAGCGTTTCCTCTGTTAACTGTCCGGGTCTAGGAGGTGGCGAGTGCCCCAGCCATTGGGAGTATAAAGGGGTAGTTTTCTATAATAAAAGTTTTTGTGTCCTCCTGTGAGTATAACCTGAGCTATGGAGGACTCAGATGTTAGAAGGTACTCCTCCTGTACTAAATCATACCTGTTTATATTGTGAGGAGGCCGTGGTTTTCCCGCCCACTAAATTATGTTCCACATGCCTTAACACCGTTTATAAAGTCTAAGAAGGGAGACAAGCCTGCTAAGGCTCTTAGTCCCTCTGAGCCGTCTACCTCTCAGGACTCGGGGTCCAGTGAGATTACTACCCTTGTTACATTATCTTCTCAAAATGCACTTTCACCGTAGCACATCTAATCCTCCATCTGGAGGGAGCCTTCTTCCTGAGACTCTGCTGCGCAGTTACAAACGGCGGTATCTGCAGCCCTCAGTGCATTACCTCGCTCTAACGCAATAGGTTAAACACAGCTCTCCTGAACCAGAGTAATCTAAATATTTATCGGATTTAGCTATTATGTCCCAGTTATCCATTGATGAGTTAACCTCTGTAGCTTCAGAGGGTGAACTTTCTGGGTTGGAGTCCTTAGCGTCTAAGCCTCCTGCTATGGAGGAACCGTCCTTTAGATTTAAATTTGAGCACTTGTGTTTTTTTATTAAAGGAGGTTCTGTCTACGTTAGAGGTTCCAAAGGCCGCGCTGCCTGAAGAACCTATGATACCTAAATTAGACAGTTTATGAAGACAGGAAAGTTCCTTTGACTTTTCCTGTGACGGTTAAAATGGCTAACATTATTAAGAACGAATGGGAAAGAATTGGTTCTTCCTTTTCACCCTCGTCTACTTTAAGTTGTTCCCGGCCCTGGACTCTCAACTGGATTTGTGGGACTCCATACCTAAGGTGGATGGTGCTATCTCTACGCTTGCTAAACGTACTACTATATCTCTTGAGGATAGTTCTTCGTTCAGATGCCGATGGCTAAGAAAATGGAAACCTTTCTGAGAAAGATGTTTCTACATACAGGATTTTTCTTTCAACCGGCAGCTGCGGTTGCCGGAGCAGCTACCTACTGGTGCAAGGTGGAGTCTCCCCTTGAGGATATTCAAGACAGAATTAAAGCTCTGAGAATTGCTAATTATTTTATCTGTGATGCAAATTATTTGCCTAAATGCAAAGGCCTCTGGCTTTGCGGTCCTAGCCCACCGGGTGCTCTGGTTAAAGTCTTGGTCTGCAGATATGACTTCTAAGTCCAGACTCCTTTCTCTTCCCATCAGGGGAAAGATTTTATTTGGTCCAGGCCTGGACTCCATTATTTCCACGGTTATCGGAGGCAAGGGTGCCTTCCTACCGCAAGATAAGAACAAGTCTAAGGGACGACAATCTTCTAATTTTCGTTCTGACAAATCCTAAGGACAACAATCCTCCAGGAGTACCTGTAAGCCAGCTCAGTCCTGGAATAAATCCAAGCAGAATAAGAAGCCCGCCGAAAACAAATCGGCATGAATGGGCGGCCCCTGATCCGGGATCGGATCGTGTAGGGGGCAGACTGTCTTTTTTTTTCAGACTCCTGGTTCAAGGACGTACAGGATCCATGGGTCCTGGAGGCAATATCTCAGGGATACAAGAGAGGCTTCAAATCTCATCCGCCAAGGGGCAGATCCCTGCTCTCGAATCTGTCTACCAGAAAAGAGGAATGCCTTTCTAGGGTGCCTTCGGGATCTATCCTCAGTTGTTGTCCCGGTGGCTATCCAAGAAAGAGGTTTGGGATTTTATTCAAACCTTTTCGTGGTCCCAAAGAAGAAGGGAACTTTCCGCCCAATTCTGGACCTAAAGTGCCTAAATAAATTTCTCAGTGTCCCTTCCTTCAAGATGGAGACAATAAGGTTTATCCTTTTGATTTAGGAAGGCCAGTTTATGACCACTATGGATCTGAAGGACGCTTACCATCATGTTCCAATCCACAGGGAACACTTTCAGTTCCTGAGGTTTGCATTCCTGGACCAGCACTTCCAGTTCATTGCCCTTCCGTTTGGCTTAGCTACTGCTCCCAGAATCTTTACGAAGGTTCTGGGGGCTCTTCTAGCCATTGCCAGAACTCAGGGTATTGCGATATTCTGGTGCAAGCACCATCCTTTCGTCTTAAGGAAGAATTCTCAGAGTCCCTTCTCAGTCTTCTTCGATCACATGGATGGAAGATAAACTTGGAAAAGGGTTCTTATCCCAAGTACCAGGGTGGAATTCCTGGGTACTATAATAGACTTGATATCCTTGAAGATATTTCTAACAGACAAGAGACGTTGCAAGCTAACTTCTGCATGTCTTGCCCTCTGGACCTCCTTGAGTTCCTCTGTGGCTGTGTATGGAGGTGATTGGTCTTATGGTGTCCTGCATGGACATCATTCCTTTTGCCAGGTTCCGTCTCAGACCTTTACAACTGTGCATGCTGAGGCAGTGGAATGGCGATCATTCAGATCTGTCTCAACTGATTGTATTAGACAGCTGGTCTAGAGAATCGCTCTCTTGGTGGCTCTGTCCAGATCATCTGTCCCGAGGGACATGCTTCTTAAGACCATCCATGGGGATTGTGACTACGGACTAAAGCCTATCCGGATGGGGAGCTGTTTGGGGTGCCAGGAAGGTACAGGAGTTGTGCACTCAGGAGTCCTCCCGATCAATATTTTGGAACTACGGGCAATCTTCAAGGTCTTGAAGGCTTGGCCACTTCTGGGTTCGTCCCAGTTTATCATATTCCGAACAGATAATATAACCTTGGTGGCGTACATCAACCATCAGGGGGAAACAAATTCCTTGGCGATGAAGGAAGTATCTCAGATTCTGTAGTGGGCGGAGGCCCACAGCTTTTTGCTGTCAGTGATCCACATTCTGGGTGTGGACAACTGGGAGGTGGATTTTCTCAGCAGGCAATCCTTCCATTCAGGGGAATAGTCTCTCCACCCTGAGGTGTTTGCAGAGATATGCGGCAAGTGGGGGACGCTGGAGATAGATCTCGTGGTGTCCCGTCTCAATACCAAGCTACCTAGGTACGGATCTAATAGATGCACTAGCAGTGCCCTGGAGGTTCAAACTCATATATTTTTCCTCCAATACCGCTTCTTCTTCGAGTGGTGGCCCGCATCAAGCAGAAGCGGGTATCGGTAATACTCATTGCTTCATCGTGGCTGCGAAGGATGTGGTTCGGATCTAGTGGGGATGTCCTCATCTTCTCCGTGGAAGTTACCTTGTCGCAGAGACCTGCTGACACTAGGTCCATTTGTTCATAAAAATCTAGATTCTGAGGCTGACTGCGTGGAGATTGAACGCTTAGTCTTAGCCAAGAAAGGTTTCTCTGAGAGTGTCATTGATACTCTTATTCAAGCTCGTAAACCAGTTACTCGGCGTATCTACCACAAGGTGTGGAGGTCCTACTTATTCTGGTGTGTAGAGCGCGGTTTTTCCTGGCACAGAGTTAAGGTTGCCAGGATCTTGTCTTTTCTCCAGGATGGGCTGGAGAAGGGCCTTTCTGCTAGTTCCCTGAAGGGAAAGATTTTGGCCCTGTCGGTTTTATTGCACAAGAGACTGAGCTTCCAGAGCAGTGGCTCTGATTTGGATCAGACCTGTATTTAGATCTGGGGCTCCTCCTTGGAACCTTAATCTTGTTCTTCAGGTTTTGCAACCGGTTCCGTTTGAGCCTCTGCATTCCGTTGACATTAAATTGTTCTCTTGGAAGGTTCTCTTTATTGACTATTGCCTCTGCACTCAGAGTTTCTGAGATCTCTGCTCTGCAATGTGAGCACCCTTATTTGATTTTTCATGCAGATACGGCAGTTTTACGTACTAAATTAGGTTTTCTTCCTAAGTTTGTGTCAGATCGCAACATCAATCAGAAGATTGTGGTTCCTTCCTTATGTCCTAATCCTTCATCGAAGGAACGCTTCCTTCACAATTTGGATGTGGTTTGCGCCTGAAGTTCTATCTTCAGGCTACTAAGGAGTTTAAAGGGACAGTCAACACCAGAATTTTTGTTTAAAAAGAAAGATAATCCCTTTATTACCTATTCCCCAGTTTTGCATATCCAACACAGTTATAATAATACACGTTTTATCTCTGTAATTATCTTGTATCTAAGCTTCTGCTGACTGCCCCCTTATTTCAGTTCTTTTGACAGACATGCAGTTTAGCCAATCAGTGCTCACTCCTATGTCACTTTACGTGCATGAGCTCAATGTTATCTATATGAAACATGTGAACTAATGCCCTCTAGTGGTCAAAATGTATTCAGATTAGAGGCAGTCTTCAAGGTCTAAGAAATTGGCATATGAACCTCCTAGGTTTAGCTTTCAACTAAGAATACCAAGAGAACAAAGCAAAATTGGTGATAAAAGTAAATTGGGAAGTTGTTTAAAATTACATGCTCTATTTAAATCATGAAAAAAATTTTGGGACTTGACTGTCCCTTTAATATATACACAACAAGAGTCCAGCACCCTCCTTCTTGAGTGCACGCTGTTTCCAGGATACTGCCAATTCCTCACGTATGATAAACGAAATACAGCAGCACTTCTTAAAAAGGACCTTTATTAGGACATATGGTCACCAACTAACGAAAAAAAACAGCAACGTTTCGGATTAACAATCCTTAATCATGCCTGATCAGTAACAGGAAATGACAGAATTTATGCACCTGTAGTAAAGGTAACAACCAATCATGCATACCATATGCTCTGTTTATGTCCTATGGGCATAGAATCAGTTTTAAGTTTAGAATTAAAGTGTATTATTTAGGGTATGTGCAATATTTTAATTATTTTTTGCTTTTAAGTTTTTGTATATATGTGCAATAATTGAACCTGTACACTAGAGGGAGCAAGGAAGTGGTATGCATACGATTGGTTGTTATCTTTACTACTTGTGTATAAATTCTTTCATTTCCTGTTACTGATCAGACATGATTAAGGAATGTTAATTTGAAACGTCGCTATTTTTTTGTTAGTTGGTGACTATGTCCTAATAAAGGTCCTTTTTAAGAAGTGCTGCTGTATTTCGTTTATCATACTAAGGAGTTTAGACAATCTTCCTGTTTGGTGTCTATTTGGGGGAAGCGTAAGGGGCAGAAGGCTACTTCGACCTCCCTATCTTTTTGGTTAAGGAGTGTCATTTAAATAACCTAGAGAACCTAGAAGCGTCTCAACTTCTAAACCCTGCAAACACCACTATAAACATAGATCTAGAGAGGCTCAGAACTCAGGAAAAAACTTACATGTTGTATGAGAATAAACTGCAAGCCCTCAAGTTGCAGCAAATCTTTTATAATGGTGATAATAAATGCAGTAGTCTCTTTGCACGGAAACTGAAGCGTAGGACCCATAAATCATACATACTAGGAATTAAAAATAAACTTAACCAGACACAATCCTCCACCGAGCAAATTGCAGAATCGTTTAGGGCTTACTATGAATCACTATATAACTTATCACACTCCGAACCACACTCCTTTCCCCCAGGCTGATCTTAGTAGACCTCAAAAGATCAGACTATTTCTCGACAAACTAAAATTCCCCCAAATCACAATCTGGTAAAGCTCCTGGTCCAGACGGGTTCACCAGCTACTATTATAAAAAAATTAAAGAACACCTTATCCTTCACCTCTTAACATTATACAATTCCTTATCTGTAGATTACCCATTTCTCCCGCAAGCACTAGAAGCCCATATCTGTCATTCCCAACCTGGGAAAGAGCCTGGATAGAGTCGAACATTATAGACCAATCTCTCTGTTAAACACAGATATAAAAATTTACGCCAAGTTGTTGGCTGAAAGGCTCAATCCACTCCTACCCAATATCATTGGGAAAGACCAGGTTGTGTTTATACCCTCCAGGGAGGCTAGGTATAACACCAATAGAGCTCTTCATCTAATAGACTACGCCTCCATGGGGAGAATCCCGCTGGCCATAGTGTAAACGGACGCGGAAAAGGCAGATCACTGCATCTGTTGGCACTTTCTCAAAGCGATGCTGGCCAAATTTGGTATAGGGTCTGACTTTATTTCTAAACTATTCGCTCTGTATATTGACCCCTCTGCCAGAGTGCGGATCAATGGTTCCTTGTCCAAACCTTTTCCCATCTCCAATGGCACGCGTCAAGGCTGCCCGTTATCCCCTCTTCTTTTCGCCTGTCTTGTCGAGGCCCTTGCTGTCCGGGTTCGCTCTCTCCAGTCTGTAGAAGGCTTAAATATTGCAGGTACGTCGCATAAAATGCTTTACGCGGACGACATCCTTTTTTTTTTTTTTTTTTTTTAATCTAACTGATCCAATCAAGGCCATCCCAATTCTCCTAAATCTATTCAAGGAATTCCGAGCGGTCTATAACTTTTTGATTAATGATACCAAGTCGGAAATCATGAACATAACTCTACCCATTAACAACGTGCAAGTATTACAACTATCCTGCCCATTTAGATGGCAACGTAAAAAAAATGAAATACTTAGGTATATACCTAACCCCTACCTCGACGGACCTTTTTGACGCTAATTATAAGCCCTTACAGAACACGTTAATTATGGACTTGTCATGGCGTTCGCGTAATATTACCTGGCTAGGGAGAATTAATGCATTTAAAATGACTATACTCCCAAAAATATTATATTTATTTCAAACACTCCCTATCCCGCTACCACCCACATTCCTCAAAACCACATTTTAGAGTATATATGGAATAGAAAACCAGCTAGAATTAATAAACAGATAATGTCTCTCCCACGCTCTCAAGGGGGCACGGGAGTCCCGGACTTGACTAAATATAGACAGGCAATCTTTCTCCAAAAAATCCAAGACTGGTTCACTAACTTTGATCAAAAAAACCTGGGTTAAACTTGAACATGACATAGCGGGCTCATCTCATTTGGGGGTTGCTTTGCTGGGGTCCCAAATTAACTAAACAAAAACTTACCACAATACCATGGTTGACTCGTGAAACTTATGTATGCTGAGACAAACTGCTGGTGTCCGCCCCCTTTCTCTCCAGCCGACTTCCCCATTTTTCTCTAATAAAAATATTTTTAAAAAAGTGTCATCCGCTTAGCTTACGAGACAGCGGGACATCGTCCTGAGAGGCTAATGGCTCATTCCACTAGAGCAGTGGCTTCCTCTTGGGCCTTTAAGAACGAGGCCTCTATGGATCAGATTGGTAAGGTGGATACCTGGTCCTCTTTACATACTTTTTCTAAATTTTACAAGTTTGATGTTTTTGCTTCGGCTAAAGCAGCTTTCAGGAGAAAAGTTTTGCAGGCTGTGGTGCCCTCAGAATAAGGTCCTCCTCTTCCTTTTTGTTTCCTCCCGTTTATTCATTCAGTGTCAACTGGAGCTTGGGTATAGTTTTCCAAACAGTAAGGAATGAAGCCACGGACTCTCCCTATCTTACGAAGGAAAACACACAATTTATGCTTGCCAAATAAATTCCTTTCCTTCCGGATAGGGAGAGTCCACGGCCCCCGTCCTTTTTTTGTTCTTGTCTATGGGCGGTCCTCTATTTATTATTCTGGCACCATTTATACCCTAATGTTTCTCCTACTTTCCGTTGTTCCCTTGGCAGAATGACTGGAGTTATGAGGAAGTGGGAGGGATATTTGAGCCTTTGGCTGGGGTGTCTTTGCCTCCTCCTGGTGGCCAGTTGGGGGTGTATTTCCCAACAGTAAGGAATGAAGACGTGGACTCTCCCTATCCGGAAGGAAAGAAATTTATCTGGTAAGCATAAATTATGTTTTTGATAATTCATGTATTACAAAAATGCTTCTTTCTTAATAGAATGACTTAAGTAGGGCAAATTAAGGGACAATGGTCTCCACAAGACATCTGTGAAATGTATAACTGCAGTGCTATTTTTTAGCCTCTGTTATGTAACTTTCTATGAACATATTGGTTTTAATGCTTTTGTGTTGTTTGTATGTGTATATATAGTTTTCATAGGTAAATCAAAAGCTCTATTTCTGTTTAGAGTGATAGTAAAAATGCTGAAATTCTCAGGTACTTTGAGCAAAATTTACTCTTAAATTCCCGATAGCGAAGGGGTTAAACCAACAATGATCAATGTAAAATAAAAGATTGACGCACTATGGAACTATGCCTAAATTCAAGCTGTAGGCTGTCCCCATAAAACTATATTTCTCTTGTAAGGTGTATCCAGTCCACGGATCATCCATTACGTGTGGGATATTCTCATTCCCAACAGGAAGTTGCAAGAGGACACCCACAGCAGAGCTGTAATATAGCTCCTCCCCTAACTGTCATACCCAGTCATTCTCTTGCAACTCTCAACAAGCTAGGACGTTGTAGGAGAGAGTGGTTAAATATAGCTAGTTTATTTTCTTCAATCAAAAGTTTATTTTTAAATAGTACCGGAGTTGTGCTATTTTATCTCAGGCAGTAAATAGAAGAAGAATCTGCCTGAGGTTTCTATGATCTTAGCAGGTTGTAACTAAGATCCATTGCTATTCTCACATATGTCTGAGGGGATTACACAGATGAGGTAACTTCAGCGAGAGAATGGCGTGCAGTTTATTCTGCTATCAGGTATGTGCAGTTATAATTTTTTCTAGAGATGGAAAACACTAGAAAATGCTGCTGATACCGGATTAATGTAAGTTAAGCCTGAATACAGTGATTTAATAATGACTGGTATCATTCTTACTCCCAGGGGTAATACCCTTATGATATTTACAATATAAAACGTTTGCTGGCATGTTTAATCGTTATTATATATGCTTTGGTGATAAAACTTTATTGGGGCCTAGTTTTTTCCACATGGCTGGCTTAAATTTTGACTAGAAACATTATTCCACTGTTGTAGTATAAAAGTTACAGTTGGTGCAGTTAAAATTACAAACTGTGACATCCAGCTTCCCTCAAAGGCCCTCTGAATGCTATAGGACATCTCTAAAGGGCCCAAAGGCTTTCCAAAGTCGTTTATTGGGGAAGGTAGGGCCACAGCTTGCTGTGGCAGTTGGTTGTGACTGTTAAAAAACGTCTATTTCGTTTTTTTTTTATCCGTTTTTTGAACTAAGGGGTCAATCATCCATTTGCAAGTGGGTGCAATGCTCTGTTAGCCTGTTATACACACTGTAAAAATTTCGTTTGATTTACTGCATTTTTTCACTGTTTTTCAAATTCTGACAATTTGTTTCTCTTAAAGGCACAGTACCGTTTTTTATATTTGCTTGTTAACTTGATTTAAAGTGTTTTCCAAGCTTGCTAGTCTCATTGCTATTCTGTATAAACATGTCTGACATAGAAGAAACTCCTTGTTTATTATGTTTAAAAGCCATGGTGGAACTTCCTCTTAGAATGTGTACCAAATCTACTGATTTCATTTTATGCAATAAAGATCATTTTCTGTCTTTAAAAAATGTATCACCAGAGGAATCTGACGAGGGGGAAGTTATGCCGACTAACTTTCCCCACGTGTCAGACCCTTTGACTCCCGCTTAAGGGACTCGCGCTCAAATGGCGCCAAGTACATATAGGGCGCCCATAGCGTTTACTTTACAAGACATGGCGGCAGTCATGGATAATACACTGTCAGCGGTATTAGCCAGACTACCTGAACTTAGAGGTAAGCGAGATAGCTCTGGGGTGAGACAAAATGCAGAGCATACTGACTCTTTAAGAACCATGTCTGATACTGCCTCACAATATGCAGAAGCTGAAGAAGGTGAGCTTCTTTCTGTGGGTGATGTTTCTGACTCAGGGAAGATGATGCAACCTGATTCTGATATTTCTACATTTAAATTTAATGGGATAGACCAGGTGTGCCGTTCTCTTCCCCTCCTATTTTTAGAAAAATGTTTCCAATAGACGCCACCACATGGAACTTATGGCAGACAGTCCCTAAGGTGGAGGGAGCAGTTTCTACTCTAGTAAAGCGTACTACTATCCCTGTCGAGGACAGTTGTGCTTTTTTTTTTTTTTGATCCAATGGATAAAAAAATTAGAGGTTACCTTAAGAAAATATTTATTCAACAAGGTTTTATCCTACAGCCCCTTGCATGCATTGCCCCTGTCACTGCGGCGTACTGGTTTGAGTCTCTGGAAGAGGCTTTACAGGTAGCGACTCCATTGGATGACATACTTGGCAAACTTAGAGCACTTAAGCTAGCCAATTCTTTTATTCTGATGCCATTGTTCATTTGACTAAACTAACGGCTAAGAATTCTGGTTTTGCTATACAGGCGCGCAGAGCGCTATGGCTTAGATCATGGTCAGCTGACGTGACTTCAAAATCTAAGCTACTTAACATTCCCTTCAAGGGGCAGACCCTATTCGGGCCTGGTTGAAGGAGATTATTGCTGATATCACTGGAGGAAAAGGTCATGCCCTTCCTCAGGACAGGTGCAAATCTAGGGCAAAACAGTCTAATTTTTGTGCCTTTCAAAACTTCAAGGCAGGTGCGGCATCAACTTCCTCTAATAATAAACAAGAGGGAACTTTCGCTCAATCCAAGACGGTCTGGAGACCAAACCTGACATGGAAAAAAGGTAAGCAGGTAAAAAAGCCTGCTGCTGTCTCTAAGACAGCATGAAGGAACGGCCCCCTATCCGGGAACGGATCTAGTAGTGGGCAGACTTTCACTCTTTGCCCAGGCGTGGGCAACAGATGTTCAGGATCCCTGGGCGTTGGAAATTATATCCCAGGGATATCTTCTGGACTTCAAAGCTTCCCCCCCAAAAGGGAGATTTCACCTTTCACAATTATCTGCACACCAGATAAAGAGAGAGGCATTCTTACACTGTGTACGAGTCCTCCTAGTTATGGGAGTGATCCATCCAGTTCCAATGGAGGAACAGGGACAGGGTTTTCTCTTGTTAAGTGTATCCAGTCCACGGATCATCCATTACTTATGGGATATTAACTCCTCCCCAACAGGAAGTGCAAGAGGACTCACCCAGCAGAGCTGCTATATAGCTCCTCCCCTAACGGCCATTACCAGTCATTCTCTTGCACCCAACGACTAGATAGGATGTGTGAGAAGACTATGGTGATTATATTTAGTTTTATACCTTCAATCAAAAGTTTGTTATTTTATAATAGCACCGGAGTGTGTTATTCCTTCTCTGGTAGAATTTGAAGAAGAATCTACCTGAGTTTTTACTATGATTTTAGCCGGCGTAGTTAAGATCATATTGCTGTTTCTCGGCCATCTGAGGAGAGGTAAACTTCAGATCAGGGGACAGCGGGCAGATTAATCTGCAAAGAGGTATGTAGCAGCTTATTATTTTCTGACAATGGAATTGATGAGAAAATTCTGCCATACCGATATGTAAACTCAGCCTTAAATGCAGTAGCAGCATCTGGTATCAGGCTGTCATGTATGTATATTTTACACTTCAGTATTCTGGGGAATGGCACTTCACTGGAATTATACTGTGTGCATAAGACTTTAGCCTAATTTGCAGGGACTGGCAACAGGCTCTTTAATAACACTTAATTTATGTTAAACGTTTTTTGCTGGCATGTAAAATCGTTTCATTTTCTGAGGTACTGGGTGAATAAAATGTTTTGGGCATTATTTTTTCCACTTGGCAGTTGTTTTATTTAATTTATGACAGTTTACTGATCTCTCTCACTGTTGTGTGTGAGGGGGAGGTCAAAAAATTCAGTCAGAAGCTCATTGTATTTCCTGCATGATCCGGTTCATCTCTACAGAACTCAGGGGTCTTCAAAACTTGTTTTGAGGGAGGTAATCATTCACAGCAGAGCTGTGAGATTGTAGTTGACTGTGATAAAAAACGTTTATTTCTTCTGTTAAGTGTGATCAGTCCACGGGTCATCATTACTTCTGGGATATTACTCCTCCCCAACAGGAAGTGCAAGAGGATTCACCCAGCAGAGTTGCATATAGCCCCTCCCCTCTACGTCACCCCCAGTCATTCTCTTGCACCCAACGACTAGATAGGATGTGTGAGAGGACTATGGTGATTTTATTTAGTTTATTTCTTCAATCAAAAGTTTGTTATTTTTTAATAGCACCGGAGTGTGTTATTCCTTCTCTGGTAGAGTTTGAAGAAGAATCTACCAGAGTTTTTGCTATGATTTTAGCCGGAGTTGTTAAGATCATATTGCTGTTTCTCGGCCATCTGAGGAGAGGTAAACTTCAGATCAGGGGACAGCGGGCAGTTTATTCTGCAAAAAGGTATGTAGCAGTTTTTATTTTCTAACAATGGAATTGCTGAGAAAATCCTGCCATACCGACATTATATCATGTATGTATAATTTACATTTTAGTATTCTGGGGAATGGTACTTCACTGGAATTACACTGTGTATATAAGATTTTAGCCTAATAGAAATACAACAGGCTTTTTAATAATTCTTAATTATGTTAAACGTTTTTGCTGGAATGTAAAATCGTTTTCATTTTCTGAGGTACTGGGTGAATAAAATGTTTGGGCACTATTTTTCCACTTGGCAGTTGCTGGATCTAATTATGACAGTTTTTAATCTCTCTCACTGTTGTGTGTGAGGGGGTGGGACCTTTTTTGGCGCTTTTGCTACGCATCAAAAATTTCAGTCAAAAGCTCATTGTTTTTTCCTGCATGTTCCGGTTTATCTCTACAGAACCCAGGGATCTTCAAAGCTAATTTGAGGGAAGTAATCTAACAGAGCTGTAAGATTGTAGTTGACTGTGATAAAAAACGTTTATTCTTTAACTTTTTTATGCCTCAGGGTTAGTTAATTCTTGCTACTGGGTACAAGCCTTTGCTAAGTTGCATTTTGTTTTACAAAGCTGATTGATTTCATCTGTTACATATATTCAGTGCTTTTCAAGCACAGTTCGTTTTTTTTTTTTTTTTTCATTGTATTTTACTTGTATAGTATTTCCAAATTGCAAGTTTATTTGCTAGTTTGTTAAACATGTCTGATTCAGAAGATGAGACCTGTACTATTTGTACTAAAGCCAAGGTGGAGCCCAATAGAAATTTATGTACTAACTGTATTGATGCTACATTAAATAAAAGTCAATCTGTACAAATTGAACAAATTTCACCAAACAACGAGGGGAGAGTTATGCCGACTAACTCGCCTCACGTGACAGTACCTGCATCTCCCGCTCGGGACGTGCGCGATATGGCGACGCCAAGTACATCTGGGCGGCCATTACAAATAACATTACAAGATATGGCTACTGTTATGACTGAGGTTTTGGCTAAATTACCAGAACTAAGGGGCAAGCGTGATCACTCTGGAGTGAGAACAGAGTGCGCTGATAATATTAGGGCCATGTCAGATACTGCGTCACAACTTGCAGAACATGAGGACGGAGAGCTTCATTCTGCGGCTGACGGTTCTGATCCAAACAGATTGGATTCAGATATTTCAAATTTTAAATTTAAGCTGGAAAACCTCCGTGTTTTACTAGGGGAGGTGTTAGCGGCCCTGAATGATTGTAACACAGTTGCAATACCCGAGAAAATGTGTAGGTTGGATAAATATTTTGCTGTACCAACAAGTACTGACGTTTTTCCTATACCTAAAAGACTAACTGAAATTATTACTAAGGAGTGGGATAGACCCGGTGTGCCGTTCTCACCCCCTCCAATATTTAGAAAGATGTTTCCAATAGACACCACCACACGGGATTTATGGCAAACGGTCTCTAAGGTGGAGGGAGCAGTTTCTACTTTAGCTAAACGTACCACTATCCCGGTAGAGGATAGCTGTGCCTTTTCAGATCCAATGGATAAAAAGTTAGAGGGTTACCTTAAGAAAATGTTTGTTCAACAAGGTTTTATATTGCAACCCCTTGCATGCATTGCGCCGATCACGGCTGCAGCGGCATTCTGGATTGAGTCTCTAGAAGAGAATCTTGGTTCAGCTACGCTGGACGACATTTCAGACAGACTTAAGCTATCTAATTCATTCATTTCGGAAGCCGTAGTACATTTAATTAAACTTACGGCTAAGAATTCCGGATTCGACATTCAAGCGCGCAGAGCACTGTGGCTAAAATCCTGGTCAGCTGATGTAAGTCCAAATTACTTAATATACCTTTCAAGGGACAGACCTTATTTGGGCCTGGTTTGAAAGAAATTATCGCTGACATTACAGGAGGTAAGGGCCATGCCCTACCTCAAGACAAAGCCAAACCTAAGGCTAGACAGTCTAATTTTCGTTCCTTTCGGAATTTCAAAGCAGGAGCAGCATCATCTTCCACTACTCCAAAACAAGAAGGATCTGGTGCTCGCTACAGACAAGACTGGAGACCTAACCAGTCCTGGAACAAGGGCAAGCAGGCCAGGAAGCCTGCAGCTGCCACTAAAACAGCATGAATTGAGGGCCCCCGATCCGGGATCGGATCTAGTGGGGGGCAGACTTTCTCTCTTCGCCCAGGCTTGGGCAAGAGATGTCCAGGATCCCTGGGCGCTAGAGATAATATCTCAGGGATACCTTCTGGACTTCAAACACTCTCCTCCAAGAGAGAGATTTCATCTGTCAAGGTTGTCGACAAACCAAACAAAGAAAGAAGCGTTTCTACGCTGCATACAAGAACTATTGTTAATGGGAGTAATCCATCCAGTTCCACGGTCGGAACAGGGACAAGGGTTTTACTCGAATCTGTTTGTGGTTCCCAAAAAAGAGGGAACTTTCAGACCAATACTGGATTTAAAGATCCTAAACAAATTCCTAAGAGTTCCATCATTCAAAATGGAGACTATCCGGACAATTTTACCCATGATCCAAGAAGGTCAGTACATGACCACAGTGGATTTAAAGGACGCTTACCTTCACATACCGATTCACAAAGATCATTACCGGTATCTAAGGTTTGCCTTTCTAGACAGGCATTACCAGTTTGTGGCTCTTCCATTCGGATTGGCTACAGCTCCAAGAATCTTCACAAAGGTTTTAGGTGCTCTTCTGGCGGTACTAAGACCGCGGGGAATTTCGGTAGCTCCTTACCTAGACGACATTCTGATACAAGCTTCAAGCTTTCAAACTGCCAAGTCTCATACAGAGTTAGTACTGGCATTTCTAAGGTCACATGGATGGAAGGTGAACGAAAAGAAAAGTTCACTCGTTCCACTTACAAGAGTTCCCTTCCTGGGGACTCTTATAGATTCTGTAGAAATGAAGATTTACCTGACAGAAGACAGGTTAACAAGACTTCAAAGTGCTTGCCGCACCCTTCATTCCATTCAACACTCATCGGTGGCTCAATGCATGGAGGTAATCGGCCTAATGGTAGCAGCAATGGACATAGTGCCATTTGCTCGCTTACACCTCAGACCACTGCAATTGTGCATGCTAAGTCAGTGGAATGGGGATTACTCAGACTTGTCCCCTTCTCTGAATCTGGATCAAGAGACCAGAAATTCTCTTCTATGGTGGCTTTCTCGGCCACATCTGTCCAGGGGGATGCCATTCAGCAGACCAGACTGGACAATTGTAACAACAGACGCCAGCCTTCTAGGTTGGGGTGCCGTCTGGAATTCTCGAAGGCTCAGGGACAATGGAGTCAGGAGGAGAGTCTCCTGCCAATAAACATTCTGGAATTGAGAGCAGTTCTCAATGCCCTCCTGGCTTGGCCCCAGTTGACAACTCGGGGGTTCATCAGGTTTCAGTCGGACAACATCACGACTGTAACTTACATCAACCATCAGGGAGGGACAAGGAGCTCCCTAGCAATGATGGAAGTATCAAAGATAATTCGCTGGGCAGAGTCTCACTCTTGCCACCTGTCAGCAATCTACATCCCGGGAGTGGAGAATTGGGAGGCGGATTTCTTAAGTCGTCAGACTTTTCATCCGGGGGAATGGGAACTTCATCCGGAGGTCTTTGCCCAAATACTTCGACGTTGGGGCAAGCCAGAGATAGATCTCATGGCGTCTCGACAGAACGCCAAGCTTCCTCGGTACGGGTCCAGATCCAGGGATCCAGGAGCAGTCCTAATAGATGCCCTGACGGCACCTTGGGACTTCAGGATGGCTTATGTGTTTCCACCCTTCCCGATGCTTCCTCGATTGATTGCCAGAATCAAACAGGAGAGAGCATCAGTGATTCTGATAGCACCTGCATGGCCACGCAGGACTTGGTATGCAGACCTGGTGGACATGTCATCCTGTCCACCTTGGTCTCTACCTCTGAAACAGGACCTCCTGATACAGGGTCCTTTCAAACATCAAAATCTAACTTCTCTGAAGCTGACTGCTTGGAAATTGAACGTTTGATTTTATCAAGACGTGGGTTTTCTGAGTCAGTTATTGACACCTTAATACAGGCCAGGAAGCCTGTTACCAGAAAGATTTACCATAAAATATGGCGTAAATACCTATATTGGTGTGAATCCAAAGGTTACACTTGGAGTAAGGTTAGGATTCCTAGGATATTGTCTTTTCTACAAGAAGGTTTAGAAAAGGGTTTATCTGCTAGTTCATTAAAGGGACAGATCTCAGCTCTGTCTATTCTGTTACACAAAAGTCTGTCAGAAGTGCCAGACGTTCAGGCTTTTTGTCAGGCTTTAGCGAGGATTAAGCCTGTGTTTAAGACTGTTGCTCCACCATGGAGTTTAAATCTTGTTCTTAACGTTTTACAGGGCGTTCCGTTTGAACCCCTCCATTCCATTGATATAAAGTTGTTATCTTGGAAAGTTCTATTTTTAATGGCTATTTCATCGGCTCGAAGAGTCTCTGAATTATCAGCCTTACATTGTGATTCTCCTTATTTGATTTTTCATTCGGATAAGGTAGTTCTGCGTACTAAACCTGGGTTCTTACCCAAGGTAGTCACTAACAGGAATATCAATCAGGAGATTGTTGTTCCATCTTTGTGTCCAAATCCTTCTTCAAAGAAGGAACGTCTTCTGCACAATCTGGATGTAGTTCGTGCCCTAAAATTTTACTTACAGGCAACTAAAGAATTTCGACAGACGTCTTCCCTGTTTGTCGTTTACTCTGGTCAGAGGAGAGGTCAAAAAGCTTCTGCTACCTCTCTCTCTTTTTGGCTTCGTAGCATAATACGTTTAGCCTATGAGACTGCTGGACAGCAACCTCCTGAAAGAATTACAGCTCATTCCACTAGAGCTGTGGCTTCCACTTGGGCCTTTAAGAATGAGGCCTCTGTTGAACAGATTTGCAAGGCTGCAACTTGGTCTTCGCTTCATACTTTTTCCAAATTTTACAAATTTGACACATTTGCTTCCTCGGAGGCTATTTTTGGGAGAAAGGTTCTTCAGGCAGTGGTTCCTTCTGTATAAAAGAGCCTGCCTATCCCTCCCGTCATCCGTGTACTTTTGCTTTGGTATTGGTATCCCAGAAGTAATGATGACCCGTGGACTGATCACACTTAACAGAAGAAAACATAATTTATGCTTACCTGATAAATTTATTTCTCTTGTAGTGTATCCAGTCCACGGCCCGCCCTGTCACTTTAAGGCAGGTAATTTTTCCATTAAACTACAGTCACCACTGCACCCTATGGTTTTCCTTTCTCTGCATGTTTTCGGTCGAATGACTGGTAATGGCAGTTAGGGGAGGAGCTATATAGCAGCTCTGCTGGGTGAAATCCTCTTGCACTTCCTGTTGGGGAGGAGTTAATATCCCATAAGTAATGGATGATCCGTGGACTGGATACACTACAAGAGAAATAAATTTATCAGGTAAGCATAAATTATGTTTTTACTCAAATCTGTTTGTGGTTCCCAAAAAAAGAGGGAACCTTCAGACCAATTTTGGATCTAAAGATCTTAAACAAATTCCTCAAAGTTCCGTCGTTTAAGATGGAAACTATTCGTACCATCCTACCACTAATCAAGGAGGGTCAATATATGACTACAGTGGATCTAAAGGATGCTTATCTTCAAATTCCGATACACAAAGATCATCATCGGTTTCTCAGGTTTGCCTTTTAAGACAGGCATTACCAGTTGTAGCTCTTCCCTTGGGATTAGCTACAGCCCCAAGAATCTTTACAAAGGTTCTAGGGTCACTTATGGCGGTCCTAAGGCTGCGTTGCATAGCAGTAGCCCCTTATTTAGACGACATCCTGATACAGGCGTCAAACTTCCAAATTGCCAAGTCTCATACGGACGTAGTACTGGCATTTCTGTGGTCGCATGGGTGGAAAGTGAACGAGGAAAAGAGTTCTCTATCCCCACTCACAAGAGTTTCCTTTCTAGGGACTCTGATAGATTCTGTAGAAATGAAAATTCACCTGACGGAGTCCAGGTTATCAAAGCTTCTAAATTCCTACCGGGTTCTTCATTCCATTCCGCGCCCTTCGGTGGTTCAGTGTATGGAAGTAATCGGCTTAATGGTAGCGGCAATGGACATAGTGCCGTTTGCACGCTTACATCTCAGACCGCTGCAACTATGCATGCTCAGTCAGTGGAGCGGGGATTACACAGATTTGTCCCCTCAACTGAATCTGGACCAAGAGACCAGGGATTCTCTTCTCTGGTACCTATCTCGGGTCCATCTGTCCAAAGGTATGACCTTTCGCAGGCCAGATTGGACAATTGTTACGACAGATGCCAGCCTTCTAGGTTGGGGTGCAGTCTGGAACTCCCTGAAGGCTCAGGGATCGTGGACTCAGGAGGAGTCTCTCCTTCCATTAAATATTCTGGAACTAAGAGCGATATTCAAGGCTCTTCAGGCTTGGCCTCAGCGACTCTGAGGTACATCAGATTTCAGTCGGACAACATCACGACTGTAGCTTACATCAACCATCAAGGGGGAACGAGAAGTTCCCTAGAGATGTTAGAAGTTTCAAAAATAATTCGCTGGGCAGAGATTCACTCTTGTCACCTATCAGCTATCCATATCCCAGGTGTAGAGCACTGGGAGGCGGATTTTCTAAGTCGTCAGACTTTTCATCCGGGAGAGTGGGAACTCCATCCGGAGGCATTTGCACAACTGATTCATCGTTGGGGCAAACCAGAACTGGATCTCATGGCGTCTCGCCAGAACGCCAAGCTTCCGTGTTACGGATCCAGGTCCAGGGATCCCAAGGCGACACTGATAGATGCTCTAGCGGCGCCCTAGTCTTTCAACCTGGCTTATGTGTTTCCACCGTTTCCTCTGCTCCCTCGACTGATTGCCAAGATCAAGCAGGAGAGAGCATCGGTGATTCTGATAGCACCTGCGTGGCCACGCAGGACCTGGTATGCAGATCTAGTGGACATGTCATCCTTTCCACCATGGTCTCTGCCTCTGAAACAGGACCTTCTACTTCAGGGTCCTTTCAACCATCCAAATCTAATTTCTCTGAGGCCGACTGCCTGGAGATTCAACGCTTGATTTTATCAAAGCGTGGCTTCTCCGAGTCAGTTATTGATACCTTAAGACAGGCACAAAAGCCTGTCACCAGGAAAATTTACCATAAGGTATGGCGTAGATATCTTTATTGGTGTGAATCCAAGGGTTACTCATGGAGTAAGGTCAGGATTGCTAGGATATTATCTTTTCTCCAAGAAGGTTTGGAAAAAGGATTGTCAGCTAGTTAAGCGTCTGGCAGATGTTCCAGACGTTCAGGCATTTTGTCAGGCTTTAGTTAGAATCAAGCCTGTGTTTAAACCTGTTGCTCCACCATGGAGCTTAAACTTGGTTCTTAAGGTTCTTCATGGAGTTCCGTTTGAACCTCTTCATTCCATAGATATCAAGCTTTTATCTTGGAAAGTTCTTTTTTTTTTTTTTTGGTAGCTATTTCCTCGGCTCGTAGAGTCTCTGAGCTATCTGCCTTACAATGTGATTCTCCTTATCTGATTTTTCATACGGATAAGGTAGTCCTGCGTACCAAACCTGGGTTCTTACCTAAGGTGGTATCTAACAAGAATATCAATCAAGAGATTGTTGTTCCATCCTTGTGTTACACAATTTGGACGTGGTCCGTGCTTTAAAGTTTTACTTACAAGCTACTAAAGATTTTCGTCAAACATCTGCTATGTTTGTTGTCTACTCTGGACAGAGGAGAGGTCAAAAGGCTTCGGCAACCTCTTTTTCTTTTTGACTAAGAAGCTTAATCCGCTTAGCCTATGAGACTGCTGGACAGCAACCTCCTGAAAGGATTACAGCTCATTCCACTAGAGCTGTGGCTTCCACTTGGGCCTTTAAAAATGAGGCTTCTTTTGATCAGATTTGCAAGGCGACGACTTGGTCTTCGCTTCATATTTTTTAAAATTTTTACAAATTTGATACTTTTGCTTCTTCGGAGGCTATATTTGGGGGAGAGGTTTTACGGGCAGTGGTTCCTTCCATTTAAGTTCCTGCCTTGTCCCTCCCTTCATCCGTGTACTTTAGCTTTGGTATTGGTATCCCACAAGTAATGGATGATCCGTGGACTGGATACACCTTACAAGAGAAAACACAATTTATGCTTACCTGATAAATTTATTTCTCTTGTGGTGTATCCAGTCCACGGCCCGCCCTGTCATTTTAAGGCAGGTAATTTTTAAATTTAAACTACAGTAACCACTACACCCTATGGTTCCTCCTTTCTCGGCTTGTTTTCGGTCGAATAACTGGCTATGACAGTTAGGGGAGGAGCTATATTACAGCTCTGCTGTGGGTGTCCTCTTGCAACTTCCTGTTGGGAATGAGAATATCCCACAAGTAATGGATGATCCGTGGACTGGATACACCACAAGAGAAATAAATTTATCAGGTAAGCATAAATTGTGTTTTCTTTCATTTTATTAGCAAGAGTCCATGAGCTAGTGACGTATGGGATATACATTCCTACCAGGAGGGGCAAAGTTTCCCAAACCTCAAAATGCCTACAAATACACCCCTCACCACACCCACAAATCAGTTTTTACAAACTTTGCCTCCCGTGGAGGTGGTGAAGTAAGTTTGTGCTAGATTCTACGTTGATATGCGCTTCGCAGCAGGCTGGAGCCCGGTTTTCCTCTGTGTGTTTTCTTCTTCTGAAGCAGTTTTTGGTAGAAAAGTACTTCAGGCAGCTGTTTCAGTTTGATTCTTCTGCTTATAATTTCAGTTTTTTTCATTTTGATGTGGATTGTTTTTCAGCGGAATTGGCTGTCTTTATTTTTATCCCTCCCTCTCTAGTGACTCTTGCGTGGAAGTTCCACATCTTGGGTATTTATTATCCCATACGTCACTAGCTCATGGACTCTTGCTAATTACATGAAAGAAAACATAATTTATGTAAGAACTTAACTGATAAATTCATTTTTCATATTAGCAAGAGTCCATGAGGCCCACCCTTTTTGTGGTGGTTATGATTTTTTTGTATAAAGCACAATTATTCCAATTCCTTATTTTTTATGCTTTCGCACTTTTTTCTTATCACCCCACTTCTTGGCTATTCGTTAAACTGATTTGAGGGTGTGGTGAGGGGTGTATTTGTAGGCATTTTGAGGTTTGGGAAACTTTGCCCCTCCTGGTAGGAATGTATATCCCATACGTCACTAGCTCATGGACTCTTGCTAATATGAAAGAAATTAATTTATCAGGTAAGTTCTTACATAAATTATGGGGTTTTTTTCTCTTCAATGAGCATGATGGCAGTTCATCTAATATGAAGCTGTACCTCCCTTTCCATATGACGGCTATGGCACATGGTATAGCTTGCACTGGCTGTACTTGATTTCCTTAAAGGGACAGTAAACACCTTGAGATTTTTATATACGTGTAGTTGAGTGCCCCCTTTTCATGTCATTTAGCACTAAAAAAAAATAGCAATTTCTAATTCTCTCAACTTGAAATGCTCCTCCTGACTTCTTAGGCTAACTCTGCTACTTATTTGTCTCTAATTGGCTTTATCAGATAGCAAAACAATATACTTTATGATGGGGACTAGCCTTGTCTGCAGGCTCCTAAAAATAAGAGAAATGCTGGATGGAGTTAAAGGACCAGTCAACACAGTAGATTTGCATAATCAATAAATGCAAGATAACAAGACAATGCAATAGCACTTAGTCTGAACTTCAAATGAGTATTAGATTTTTTTTTCTGACAATTTTAAAAGTTGTCTTTTTCCACTCCCCCTGCACCATGTGACAGCCATCAGCCAATCACAAATGCATACACGTACCATGTGACAGTCATCAGCCATTCACACTTATTCTTGCACACGCTCAGTAGGAGCTGGTGACTCAAAGTTTAAATATAAAAAGACAGTGCACATTTTGTTAATGGAAGTAAATTGGGAAGTTGTTTAAAATGGCATGCACTATCTGAATAATGAAAGTTTAATTTTGATTGAGTGTCCCTTTAAGCTGTAGAAAAATGATTGTCATGAAAAGGATGTTTGTTATAAAAACATTGACTTGGCTGATTTGTTGTTCTGTAACACAACAGAAATGTCTTGTAATTACAAGGTGTTAACTGTCCTTTTTTTTTTTTTTTAAATAGACTCTTCTAGTTTAAATATTTATACCAAACTTAGTAGTTTTTTTAAATGGTGCATAGATGTGATTGCAATGTTTAATAGCCAAACTAAATGGTTTACTATCATTTTAAAGATGAAGCAAGATTATTTTTAGCAGAAACTTAAAGGGACATTAAACACTAAATAGATGCTAGATAGAATGATGCATTCAAAGACCAGATTAGTCTGAGAATAACGTAGTTGTATTTTTTTTTATAGTTTCATTAGTTTAAATAGTGACAAAATAAGTGTAAAGTTTTAGTGTCTATAAAACAATGGGAGCTGCCATGTTGTAACTTAGGTTACCTTCTCTGCTGTGGCCAATTAGGGACAGTTATAAATAGGTCACTAGATTATAACAGTGTTCTGCACTTCCATTTTTAACAGGAACTGAAAAGCTCACAATTTCAGAATGGAATTATATGAAAAGGAGACGAAATAAATAATGAAAATATATTGCAGATTTTTATATTTATCATTTTATATAACCATCTCAAAGTGTTTAATGTCCCTTTTAACATTTAAGAATTTAGATAACCATAAAAAAATAATAATCAGATAATGAAGTAAATATGTTTTGTGTATAATATATATCTCATCATTGTGTTTGTTTTTCTGAATATAACTTCCTAGAATGTTTTTATTTTTATTCTTTAATAATCAGATGTTTTTGCAATTGTGACTTTACCCAGAGTTAGGTGTGCAGTGTGTAATGACGTTGAAAAGTAAATTGCAGAAAGTTTGATTACTGTAATTGATCTTACAGCAGAAGAAAAGCAGGTGGATGGTGAGGAAGATGCTGGGCATGGAAGCCAGGAAGAGGAAGAAGAGCAAGATAGAAAACCTCAGGTTAGACAATATTCAGTGTTATTTTGTTTTATAATTAAGCTGCTTTTTTCCCTCAGAATACATTTGTTGGATATTTCTGTAAACTAAAGTATGTGGGGTTTTTTTTTTTGGTTTTTTTTTAAACAGCCCCAAAACTGACACTTAAAGGGACAGACAGCTGCCAGTATCTTAGATGGCGGGCACTAGTTAGAGGAGGGTTAGAGGGCTGTTTGGAAGGGATCTGAGGTTGGAGGGTAAGGGGGATCCTACACTGCAGAAACCAGAAAAAATTATATATATATATATATATATATATATTTTTCTCCTTAAAAGGGATGAGTCCATAGCTGCATTTATTACTTTTGGTAATTTAGAACCTTGCCACCAGGAGGCAAAGACACCCCAGCCAAAGGCTTAAATACCTCCCCCACTTCCCTCATCCCCCAATCATTCTTTGCCTTTCGTCACAGGAGGTTGGCAGAGAAGTGTACAGAAGTTCAAGATAGTTTCTTATGGAGGGTAGTACTCTTCGCAATGGGACTGGAGTTTTAAGTAATCCTGTCAGCCTCTCAGTGAGAGCATGGATGAAAGTTATAGTCCAGAGATGCAGGGAGAATTTTCCTGCAAACCCATCCCGACTCATATTAACAGCTCCTTGGTAATCAGCGTTGACGAGTTTTACTGCCTACCTTTCTTTACTCAAGTCCATGTCAGAAGCAAGGCTACTATCTGTCACACTTGAAGGGCCGTGTTCCTGTTCCACGGCGTAGATTCCGGTAAGATTGTTTCATTTTATTTCAATATTTGATGTATTGTTAAAGAAACAAGGTAGGGTCCCAGTGGGACTCCTTTTATCTTAAATGAGGAACCATGGGTTAATAGCTCTTGATGGGAGGTTATTGAACAGGGGGGACTTTAATCGTGTTTATGTGGTTCTATCTGCAATGCGTAGCTATACTTAGGCTCTCTGCCTTTATGGAACATAACAGCCTTTTTAGGACGCAATCTCTCAAGATTGCGCACCCTTTTTGTGACTGGCACGGTGCACCTTGTGACGGGTGCAGTTACGTTGTTTTTTCACTTCAGTATGCTGACTGTGTGCGACCGAGAGAGTCTAGCTGGTGAGTTGTCTGGTTCACAGGAGGTGGTGAGTGCCCCAGCCATTGGGGGTGTCAAAGTGTGCCTTTTCTCCAACATAGGTGTGTCCGGTCCACGGCGTCATCCTTACTTGTGGGATATTCTCTTCCCCAACAGGAAATGGCAAAGAGCCCAGCAAAGCTGGTCACATGATCCCTCCTAGGCTCCGCCTACCCCAGTCATTCTCTTTGCCGTTGTACAGGCAACATCTCCACGGAGATGGATTAGAGTTTTTTAGTGTTTAACTGTAGTTTTTTTATTCAATCAAGAGTTTGTTATTTTAAAATAGTGCTGGTATGTACTATTTACTCTGAAACAGAAAAGAGATGAAGATTTCTGTTTGTAAGAGGAAAATGATTTTAGCAACCGTTACTAAAATCCTTGGCTGTTCCACACAGGACTGTTGAGAGGAATTAACTTCAGTTGGGGGAACAGTGAGCAGTCTTTTGCTGCTTGAGGTATGACACATTCTAACAAGACGATGTAATGCTGGAAGCTGTCATTTTCCCTATGGGATCCGGTAAGCCATTTTTATTCAGACAGTAAATAAGGGCTTCACAAGGGCTTATTAAGACTGTAGACATTTTCTGGGCTAAATCGATTCATATATACACATATTTAGCCTTGAGGAATCATTTAATCTGGGTATTTTTGTAAAATAATATCGGCAGGCACTGTTTTAGACACCTTATTCTCTAGGGGCTTTCCCTAATCATAGGCAGAGCCTCATTTTCGCGCCGGTATTGCGCACTTGTTTTTGAGAAGCATGACATGCAGTCGCATGTGTGAGGAGCTCTGATACATAGAAAAGACTTTCTGAAGGCGTCATTTGGTATCGTATTCCCCTTTGGGCTTGGTTGGGTCTCAGCAAAGCAGATACCAGGGACTGTAAAGGGGTTAAAGATAAAAACGGCTCAGGTTCCGTTATTTTAAGGGTTAAAGCTTCCAAATTTGGTGTGCAATACTTTTAAGGCTTTAAGACACTGTGGTGAAATTTTGGTGAATTTTGAACAATTCCTTCATACTTTTTCGCAATTGCAGTAATAAAGTGTGTTCAGTTTAAAATTTAAAGTGACAGTAACGGTTTTATTTTAAAACGTTTTTTGTACTTTGTTATCAAGTTTATGCCTGTTTAACATGTCTGAACTACCAGATAGACTGTGTTCTGAATGTGGGGAAGCCAAGGTTCCTTCTCATTTAAATAGATGTGATTTATGTGACACTGAAAATGATGCCCAAGATGATTCCTCAAGTGAGGGGAGTAAGCATGGTACTGCATCATTCCCTCCTTCGTCTACACCAGTCTTGCCCACTCAGGAGGCCCCTAGTACATCTAGCGCGCCAATACTCCTTACTATGCAACAATTAACGGCTGTAATGGATAATTCTATCAAAAACATTTTAGCCAAAATGCCCACTTATCAGCGCAAGCGCGACTGCTCTGTTTTAGATACTGAAGAGCATGGGGACGCTGATGATAATGGTTCTGAAATGCCCCTACACCAGTCTGAGGGGGCCAGGGAGGTTTTGTCTGAGGGAGAAATTTCAGATTCAGGGAAAATTTCTCAACAAGCTGAACCCGATGGGATTACATTTAAATTTAAGTTGGAACATCTCCGCGCTCTGCTTAAGGAGGTATTATCCACTCTGGATGATTGTGAGAATTTGATCATCCCAGAGAAACTATGTAAAATGGACAAGTTCCTAGAGGTCCCGGGGCTCCCAGAAGCGTTTCCTATACCCAAGCGGGTGGCGGACATTGTAAATAAAGAATGGGAAAGGCCCGGTATACCTTTCGTCCCTCCCCCCATATTTAAAAAATTGTTTCCTATGGTCGACCCCAGAAAGGACTTATGGCAGACAGTCCCCAAGGTCGAGGGAGCGATTTCTACTTTAAACAAACGCACCACTATACCCATAGAAGATAGTTGTGCTTTCAAAGATCCTATGGATAAAAAATTAGGTTTGCTTAAAAAGATGTTTGTTCAGCAAGGTTACCTTCTACAACCAATTTCATGCATTGTCCCTGTCACTACAGCCGCGTGTTTCTGGTTCGATGAGCTAGTAAAGGCGATCGATAGTGATTCTCCTCCTTATGAGGAGATTATGGACAGAATCCGTGCTCTCAAATTGGCCAATTCTTTCACCCTAGACGCCACTTTGCAATTGGCTAGGTTAGCGGCGAAAAATTCTGGGTTTGCTATTGTGGCGCGCAGAGCGCTTTGGTTGAAATCTTGGTCAGCGGATGCGTCTTCCAAGAACAAACTACTTAACATTCCTTTCAAGGGGAAAACGCTGTTTGGCCCTGACTTGAAAGAGATTATCTCTGATATCACTGGGGGTAAGGGCCACGCCCTTCCTCAGGATAGGTCTTTCAAGGCCAAAAATAAACCTAATTTTCGTCCCTTTCGTAGAAACGGACCAGCCCCAAGTGCTACGTCCTCTAAGCAAGATGGTAATACTTCTCAAGCCAAGCCAGCCTGGAGACCAATGCAAGGCTGGAACAAGGGAAAGCAGGCCAAGAAACCTGCCACTGCTACCAAGACAGCATGAAATGTTGGCCCCCGATCCGGGACCGGATCTGGTGGGGGGCAGACTCTCTCTCTTTGCTCAGGCTTGGGCAAGAGATGTTCTGGATCCTTGGGCACTAGAAATAGTCTCCCAAGGTTATCTTCTGGAATTCAAGGGGCTTCCCCCAAGGGGGAGGTTCCACAGGTCTCAATTGTCTTCAGACCATATAAAGAGACAGGCATTCTTACATTGTGTAGAAGACCTGTTAAAAATGGGAGTGATTCATCCTGTTCCATTAGGAGAACAAGGGATGGGGTTCTACTCCAATCTGTTCATAGTTCCCAAAAAAGAGGGAACGTTCAGACCAATCTTAGATCTCAAGATCTTAAACAAGTTTCTCAAGGTTCCATCGTTCAAAATGGAAACCATTCGAACAATTCTTCCTTCCATCCAGGAAGGTCAATTCATGACCACAGTGGATTTAAAGGATGCGTATCTACATATTCCTATCCACAAGGAACATCATCGGTTCCTAAGGTTCGCATTCCTGGACAAGCATTACCAGTTCGTGGCGCTTCCTTTCGGATTAGCCACTGCTCCAAGGATTTTCACAAAGGTACTAGGGTCCCTTCTAGCGGTACTAAGACCAAGGGGCATTGCAGTAGTTCCTTACTTGGACGACATTCTGATTCAAGCGTCGTCCCTTCCTCAAGCAAAGGCTCACACGGACATAGTCCTGGCCTTTCTCAGATCTCACGGATGGAAAGTGAACGTGGAAAAGAGTTCTCTATCTCCGTCGACAAGGGTTCCCTTCTTGGGAACAATAATAGACTCCTTAGAAATGAGGATTTTTCTGACAGAGGCCAGAAAAACAAAACTTCTAAACTCTTGTCAAACACTTCATTCCGTTCCTCTTCCTTCCATAGCGCAGTGCATGGAAGTAATAGGTTTGATGGTAGCGGCAATGGACATAGTTCCTTTTGCGCGCATTCATCTAAGACCATTACAACTGTGCATGCTCAGTCAGTGGAATGGGGACTATACAGACTTGTCTCCGAAGATACAAGTAAATCAGAGGACCAGAGACTCACTCCGTTGGTGGCTGTCCCTGGACAACCTGTCACAAGGGATGACCTTCCGCAGACCAGAGTGGGTCATTGTCACGACCGACGCCAGTCTGATGGGCTGGGGCGCGGTCTGGGGACCCCTGAAAGCTCAGGGTCTTTGGTCTCGGGAAGAATCTCTTCTACCGATAAATATTCTGGAACTGAGAGCGATATTCAATGCTCTCAAGGCTTGGCCTCAGCTAGCAAAGGCCAAGTTCATACGGTTTCAATCAGACAACATGACGACTGTTGCGTACATCAACCATCAGGGGGGAACAAGGAGTTCCCTGGCGATGGAAGAAGTGACCAAAATCATTCAATGGGCGGAGACTCACTCCTGCCACCTATCTGCAATCCACATCCCAGGAGTGGAAAATTGGGAAGCGGATTTTCTGAGTCGTCAGACATTACATCCGGGGGAGTGGGAACTCCATCCGGAAATCTTTGCCCAAATTACTCAACTGTGGGGCATTCCAGACATGGATCTGATGGCCTCTCGTCAGAACTTCAAGGTTCCTTGCTACGGGTCCAGATCCAGGGATCCCAAGGCGACTCTAGTAGATGCACTAGTAGCACCTTGGACCTTCAAACTAGCTTATGTATTCCCGCCGTTTCCTCTCATCCCCAGGCTGGTAGCCAGGATCAATCAAGAGAGGGCGTCGGTGATCTTGATAGCTCCTGCGTGGCCACGCAGGACTTGGTATGCAGATCTGGTGAATATGTCATCGGCTCCACCATGGAAGCTACCTTTGAGACGAGACCTTCTTGTTCAAGGTCCGTTCGAACATCCGAATCTGATCTCACTCCAGCTGACTGCTTGGAGATTGAACGCTTGATCTTATCAAAACGAGGGTTCTCAGATTCTGTTATTGATACTCTTGTTCAGGCCAGAAAGCCTGTAACTAGAAAAATTTACCACAAAATATGGAAAAAATATATCTGTTGGTGTGAATCTAAAGGATTCCCTTGGGACAAGGTAAAGATTCCTAAGATTCTATCCTTTCTTCAAGAAGGATTGGAGAAAGGATTATCTGCAAGTTCCTTGAAGGGACAGATTTCTGCCTTGTCTGTGTTACTTCACAAAAAGCTGGCAGCTGTGCCAGATGTTCAAGCCTTTGTTCAGGCTCTGGTTAGAATCAAGCCTGTTTACAAACCTTTGACTCCTCCTTGGAGTCTCAACTTAGTTCTTTCAGTTCTTCAGGGGGTTCCGTTTGAACCCTTACATTCCGTTGATATTAAGTTATTATCTTGGAAAGTTTTGTTTTTGGTTGCAATTTCTTCTGCTAGAAGAGTTTCAGAATTTTCTGCTCTGCAGTGTTCTCCTCCTTATCTGGTGTTCCATGCAGATAAGGTGGTTTTACGTACTAAACCTGGTTTTCTTCCAAAAGTTGTTTCTAACAAAAACATTAACCAGGAGATAGTCGTACCTTCTTTGTGTCCGAAACCAGTTTCGAAGAAGGAACGTTTGTTGCACAATTTGGATGTTGTTCGCGCTCTAAAATTCTATTTAGATGCTACAAAGGATTTTAGACAAACATCTTCCTTGTTTGTTGTTTATTCTGGTAAAAGGAGAGGTCAAAAAGCAACTTCTACCTCTCTCTCTTTTTGGATTAAAAGCATCATCAGATTGGCTTATGTGACTGCCGGACGGCAGCCTCCTGAAAGAATCACAGCTCATTCCACTAGGGCTGTGGCTTCCACATGGGCCTTCAAGAACGAGGCTTCTGTTGATCAGATATGTAGGGCAGCGACTTGGTCTTCACTGCACACTTTTACCAAATTTTACAAGTTTGATACTTTTGCTTCTTCTGAGGCTATTTTTGGGAGAAAGGTTTTGCAAGCCGTGGTGCCTTCCATTTAGGTGACCTGATTTGCTCCCTCCCTTCATCCGTGTCCTAAAGCTTTGGTATTGGTTCCCACAAGTAAGGATGACGCCGTGGACCGGACACACCTATGTTGGAGAAAACAGAATTTATGTTTACCTGATAAATTACTTTCTCCAACGGTGTGTCCGGTCCACGGCCCGCCCTGGTTTTTTAATCAGGTCTGATAATTTATTTTCTTTAACTACAGTCACCACGGTATCATATGGTTTCTCCTATGCAAATATTCCTCCTTAACGTCGGTCGAATGACTGGGGTAGGCGGAGCCTAGGAGGGATCATGTGACCAGCTTTGCTGGGCTCTTTGCCATTTCCTGTTGGGGAAGAGAATATCCCACAAGTAAGGATGACGCCGTGGACCGGACACACCGTTGGAGAAAGTAATTTATCAGGTAAACATAAATTCTGTTTTTAGTTTTGTCTTTTTGTAATCCCAAGATTATGGAGGATTCTGATATGCGCGACACGGATGCCTCTGATACGGAGGATGTGTCTTGTTATGAATATGACATGGCCCGGGTAATGCCCATCAGTTATGTTCCTGGTACCGTTCTAGAGCACTCTCTTCTCCTGAGTCTGGGAGCTTAGAGTGTGTTGAGCCATCCGCCTCCGAGGTTTCCATGACCCGTGAGGTGCATTCCCAAAACCCTTTCCCAGCTACGCACGCAGGTGTCCCTATGGCCTTCACTCCTCCGGAGAGTGGCTTGTTTCTGCTGGAGGTTACGGCACTGTTCCGCATGGCCATTTCTATGGCGGGGTCTCATATCTCCCAAGTGAAGTATTTCTCCGATACTGTCTGTGCTCCGTTAACCTAGGTCCATCGAGCGTAGGATTGCACAATTCAGTTCGGCCTTCTGGGGAAACGTTGGCCCCTGAGGCTTCAGGGGCCCCAGTCTCTGAGCCGAGGTCTCCAGTAGATCCGGCGAGGGATGATTTTGCCTTCCGTTATAGGCTGGCTCGCCTTCGGGTTGTTTTTGCAATGTTAGAGGATCCCAGTCCTAGTGGGTAGAGGGTTCTGAGGCCTTAGAAGTTGGGTGGCAAAATGGATATGACGTTAGGGGATGGAGCCAATCTCCTTATAGTCTTCATTTTATTTTTTATTTGTTTTTTGGTTCCATTTCTGGGCTTGGGTGAATGGGGCCTCTATTTAGCTGGTCCTGTTGTTGTTCTCATTCACCGATGGGTGCTGCCTTTCATTTTATTTGTTATCCGGATGGATGTTTCATTTGTTTTTTCCTTAATCTCAGGTCTATTCGATTTCGTTTTTATGAATGTTCTTCTCTGGAACCGATACTTGCAACTAGTGGTCGTGTGGGCACTCCCTCAGGCGTTATGCACTTGTGGAATATTAGAATTTTTGTTTCTAGTTCATTTATTGATCCTTCGGGACAAATTTTCTTGGATCTTGAATAGTTTCAGAGTGTCCTTATACCAGGCTGGTACTGGTCGGGCGCTTTTTCAGCTGTTACCAG